>NC_056744.1:36981496-37146496 GCF_019279795.1 Protopterus annectens | reverse complement strand
GAAAGGCTCCACTGCCATAAGGGCCTGTAATTCAGATACCCTTCTTGCTGAAGTGATTGCTAAAAGGAAAGCTGTTTTCCAAAAAAGGAATTTTAACTATGCAGTTGCAGCTGGTTCAAGTTGGGGCTCTCCTGGGTGGTTTTAAGTTTTTGGCCCCTCTGAGGAACTGCTTGAGCAGTGGGTGAGAAAAGAGTGGTGGTTCTGTGTTGTAATGAGCTGAAATGGCTGAGGCGTGAATTTTGATGGAGGAAAAGGAAAGGCCCTTGTGAAGCATCTCAGTTAAGTATTGAAGAATCTGAGGTAAACTGGGCGCTGCTGTGGCCACCCCTTGAGTTTGGTTCCAGGCACAGAATCTTTTCCATTTTCTAGTACTAGGCCTCCTTGCCTCCAAAATGACATCCAACACTTGTTTACTGGGGGATGGTAACGGAGAGATTAGGTAATTAGCCAGGCTGCCAGGTTCAGGGTTTGAAGCTGGGGGTGCAGAATCTGGCTCTCCTGCTGAGACAACAGGGTAGGAGGCAGAGGAGGAAAGGCATAAACTGATAGATTTTTCCAGCTGAAGGACAGAGCATCCACTTTCCAAGCTTATTTGTGGGGAGTCCTTGTGCAGAATTTGTCCAATTGGTAGTTCTGGGGGGAGGCAAACAGGTCCATATCTGGGATCCCCCATTTGTTGATCAACATGATGAAAATCATTGGTTCCAGTTTCCACTCGTGTGGGTCCATGAGATTTCTGCTTAGTCCGTCTGCCAGTGTATTTAGTTTTCCTGGCAGGAATTGAAACTGTAGATGAACTTAGTAGCTCAAGGCTGTGTTCCACAGAGCCATGGCTAGTCTGCAGAGGGGTAAAGAATGGGTACCCCCCCTGCTTGTTTATATACCACATAACAGTGGTGTTGTCCGTCTTTACTGTTAATTGTCCTGGAAGAATGTGGTCCTTGAAGGCTATCAGAGCATTCTGTACAGCTAATATTTCTTTTTGATTGATATACAGGTGCATTTGACTTGGGTTCCATTTGCCCTGAATGCACTTCCCTGCCAGGTGAGCCCCCATGCATAGTCTGATGCATCTGTTAGGGTTTGGGCAGCAGGGGGTAGAATGAATGGTAGTCCCTTGTTTTGGTGGCAGGCCTCTGCCCACCAAAGGAATTCTAACCATAGGCAAGGTATGATAGGAATCATTGCTTCTAGATCCTGAGAATGTTGACACCATAGGCTTTTTAGATACCACTGTAGTCTCCTCATATGCAGTCTTGCATATGGAATTAGTAGAATGCACGAGGCCATGAACCCCAAGGCTTGCAGTATTTGCCTTGCCGATAGCAGGGTTTTTGTGGCCACTAGTTTGAAGTAAGTTGTCAAATGAATTTGTTTCTCTGACGTGAGGAAAGCCACCTGGGAAGTTATGTTCAAGCTTGCTCCCAGGAATATAATTTGTTGACAGGGTACCAGCTGTGATTTCTTTTTATTTATGGTGTACCCCAGACAAGTTAACACCTTTAGTACAAATGCCAGACGATTCAGAAGTATGTCCTGGCTTTCTGCCTAAATTAGACAATCATCCAGGTATGGGTACATTTGAATATTTCTTTGCCTGCAAAATGCAATGACTGCAGCTAGGCACTTTGTGAGGTATTTTCTGCAAGAATCTCTGATTGGGATGTGCAGGTAGGCTTCCTTTAAATCCACTGTTGCCAACCAGGCATCTTTGCCTATCATGGGGAGCAACTGCTGAAGAGTTAACATCTTGAATTTTGGAATCACCAAAAAGGTGTTTAGGATAGACAGGTCCAAGATTGGATGCCATGAGTTGTCTTTTCTGGGTACCAGGAAAAGTCTCAAGTAGAAACCTTGTCCCTTTTCCTCTTCTGGTACAACGTAAAAGAGAGTACTTGCTTTTGAGCCTCTGCCCAATGATTTGGGGGTTGATCTTGCCAACCATTTGGGGTTGGTAACGTGTGGAAGTGAAATCTGTATCCTTGGGAAACTGTTTAAAACCCATTTGTCCTGGGTAACGAGTTCCCAGTTTTTTGCTTGCAGAGCAATCTTTCTCCCTAAAGGAGCAGTCAGTTGAGAAGTGCTTGGAAGTTTTAAAGTTGTCATTGAGACAGCTTACCATAGGGGAGAGTCTTACTACTCCCTGATTTGGAAGTGAGAGCCCCCCACTGCTTAGTCCTGTGTGTACCCTGGGACTGAAGCCTGGGTGTTTTGCTGGTTCTGGGTTTCAACTTAAGGCCTGGAAGAGGCAGGAAAGGACCAGTATTTTGAGGGCTAATGCCTACTAAATCTGGGAGGCTGCACTTAAGAAATCTTTAACTGTTTGCATAGATTTAGCTTTTTCCTCCATCTTTTTAAGAACAACTTCTGTTTTGTCTCCAAACAGGCAGTCCAGATTTAAGGGAGCATCCAGCAATTTAGTTTTAACATGATCTGGCAAAGATTTCTCCTTAAGCCAAGCATGCCTTCTATGTACAGACCCAGTGACAGCAGCCCTGCAAGATGCCTCTAGTGAATCAAAACCACATTTCAAAGTATGTTTTCCAACCTGTTCAGCAGAATGCATTAAATCCTGTAAATCCTTATTTTTAGCACAATCAGGAATCAACATCATTCTCTGTGTAAGCAATCCAATAATATGCTGCTGATACTTTAACATACGCAACTGGCAATTTAAGGCTCTGATGGCCAAGGTTGCAGAGGTGTATACCTTCTTACCCCATCTATCCAGGGCCCTGGAATCTATCAGAGGGGGTAGGATTTTTGGCAGTAGTAGCCTCAATGCCCTTGGGTTCCTGTGAAATGGTCTCAGGATCCGCAGTAGGATTTTTTCAAAGGAACTTGTGAGAATCAGGAACCATGTAATGTCTACCAGGTTTTCTGGGAGCAGGAGGTAGAGTCAGGGGCCAAGCTAGATTCCGAAAAGGCATAGTCAACAATGTCCAGCACAGGAGGGATAGCTAAAGCCCTGTGTTTGGGGCAGGAATAAGAAATCACTAAGCCTCTTTTTAGAATCAGAGTAATCCTGGCTTTCCAAATGAAAATGCTCCCTAAGAGTATGCAAGGTTTCATCAAAAGAAAAATCCTCTGGGGGAGAAGCAGAGGGAATAGAGTCCTCTGCATCAGAATCCTCATATGTAGAGAAGGGTAAATCCTGGTCAGAGGAGACAGAAATTTCAGAATCCTGGTCAGAAGTATCACAAGCAAATTCAGTCCTAGGTTTCTTAGAGGGGGAAGGTTAGCTTCCCCTGATTAAAGTAATAAGGTCTTCAGCCATTCTTATCATTTGTTTTTTAGTCATAGAGGCCTGACCATGCGTTCTGGGCGTCGGTTTCCTGGGCATGGTTCAAGTTTTGCGCCTAGTAGAAGAAGATGGCGTTGGTTTAATATGCAAGTCAGTAGGCCTGAATACACCCTCAGAAGCCGGTGCCTGCACAGCGGCTCCGGACCCATCCAAGGTAGAGACATCCGCAGGTTCCACAACTGAAGCATCTCAAGGCATACCAGACTCCGAATGGGTCTCAGTAGAGGCCTTCGAATCAAGTAGCGGGTATCAGGGGTTGCGAAAGTGCCCCACTGAGTACCGGCAAACTGGCGACTAGCTTAGGAGAAGCAATGTCGGCAGCTTTGGACCTAGGCGGCCTCTCTCTTTGTGTTTTTTCAGAATGTCGGTAGTCGGATGGTTTACCGAAGACATATCTAGATAATTGAACAGAGTACCAAAATATTTAGAAGCAAAAATGTACAGATGATGAATAGTTCGTGGTTTAAACAAGGCACAAAACTGACAGCGAGGTACATTGTGGTCAGGGCCTAGGCAAGGAATACAGTACGAATGAAAATCTTTATCAGGTATTTGCTTTCGACAAGAAATACAATTATTGACTTTTACTGACATCAGTTTAGAACAGGAAAAAAAGTTTCCCCAACGGGGTACTTAGCTTTAGTTGAAGACTTTGGTCCTGTAACTTGAAAATGAAAAATTTCAGGAGTCGGCCGACCGGCACTTGCGAACTGCTTCTGCTTCGGGCACCGCACGGCAAGAAAGACTGGTGTAATGGTGTCAGCTGCATGCTTTATATCCCTGACTACCTGACATCATGGAAGATAAGACAGCAACTGACGCAGGGCCCAAGATTTTGATAATCAGGCTGACTGAGGGCTACTGCAAGTAGATAACCCAAATGTGATGACTGCAAAAGTGAAACATGAAGAACATCGAAAGTATTTAGCAACAATAAGGGCCCGATGACAAATAGCTCGGGCGTTGTACAAGGCACAAAACCGACAGCGAGTTACGTTGTGGTCTGGACCTGAACAGGTGATGCAGTAAGAATGGAAATCTCGGTGTGGTATTTGCTTTCCACAAGCAAGACAATTGTTAACTTTTTCTGACATCTGTTAGGGCAAGAAAGAAGGATCCCCAACAGGGTACTTAGCTTTAGAAGAATTCAGGAAGATTCAATTCATAAACGAAACTCAGGTAGTGGCCGACTGACACTTGTGCAAATTGCTACTGCTTCGGGCTCCTTGGCAAGAAAGACTGATGTAATGGCATCGGCTGCCTGTTTTTATACCCCTGATGACCTGACGTCAGTCCTGGAGTAACAGCATCCGACGCAGAAATACTAAGTCTCTGGTATTCCGGTCGGCTGAAGGCTACCTGCAGGCAGATAACCCAAGTCTGATGACTGCAACAGTGAAACACGAAGAACATCAATGGCTGTTCTGTATCAAAGTGTGCCGAGATGGCAGAGGCATGGATCTTTAAGGAGGAGACCCTTATTAAGAAGCTCAGCAAGACAATCTAGAATAAGAGGAATGGAGGGCAGATGTATGTCTGCCCCCTTGGACTGGCTCCAGGAGCAGAATCTTTTCCAATTTCCAGCATAAGATTTTCTGGTGCTGAGCCTTCTGGCTTCTGTGACGATGTCAAGGAATTGCTTGCTTAGCATAGATTCCTTGTTGGTTTTGGTCAAATAAGCCATGCTGAGAGCTGGAGTGTCTGAAGGTCTGGGTGCAGCACTGTCCCCTCCGGGACAGCAGGTGAGGTATCAGAAGTAGCTGCCAGGGGGGCTGGTGAGATTGGCCCAGACAGCACTGGTACCCACTGCTGCGCAGTCCATCTGGGGCAATGGGTATTGCTCTTGGTTTTTCCTCCCTTATCTTGATACTACTTTGTGTATGCATTCCCATCTCTACCTCTCATTCCAAGAGGGTATTCTAAGGGAAGGTCAGGGCATCGACCTTCCAGGCCAGGTGATGGTACTCCCTGGTGCAGAATTTCTGTACTTGGTGATTTAAATGGGAGGCAGAGGTCCACCTGGGGGGGGGGGTCCTCCATGTGTGGGTAACTTTCAGAAAAATATCTCTGTGGATTTGTCATTCGTGTGGGTCCAGCAGGTTTCTGCTTAGGTGGTCTGCCAGGGTGTTGTTGATGCCCGGTAGGTATTGGAGTATAAAGATGTAGTCCCCATGGATGAGGCTGCTAGCCACAGGTTCATGGCTAGTCTGCACAGGGGGTAAGATTGAGTCCCTCCCTGTTTGATGTACCACATGACTGTGGTGTTGTCTGTTTTTATGAGAAGAACCCTTGGTTTGAGGTAGGGCTTTTGAAGGATGCCAGAGTTTTTTGCACTGCTATCATTTCCTTTTGGTTGATGTGCAAGTGTAGTATTTATGCGTCCAAGAGACCATGGGCGCATCTGCCTTCTAGGTTGGCACCCCAGGCTATGTCCAAAGCATCTGTAGTTATGGTCTGGTCTGATGGACGGAGGGTGAATGGAAGTCCCTTGTTCAGAGCACAGGCCTGGGCCCACCAGAGAAACTATGATCTTATGCAAGGGATCACAGGCAGGGAGGTGTCCAAAGGTTGCGAGTGTTGACACCATGGGTTCTTTACGTACCACTGAGTTTTCCTCATGTGTAGTCTGGCCAGAGGTACCAGGAGGATGCATGAGGCCATGTACACTAGCGCTTTGCAGGAACTTCCTGGCAGAAAGATAGGTTTGGGAGACCAGAGTAGTGAAGTATTTTGGTAAGAAACTTAATTTTTCTGGGGACAGAAAGGCCATTTGCTGTTCTCTGTCCAGTAAGGCTCCAAGAAATATGATTTTCCTAGTAGGTGTCTGTTTTGATTTCCTTTTGTTAATAGTGAACCCCCAGAGATGAGTAGGGTTTTTACAAATGAGAGGTGCTGCAGGAGCAGTTCCTTACTGTCTGCCTGGATGAGACAGTCATCCAGGTAAGGGTAAATCTGTGAATTGTTTTGCCTGCAAAAGGCAATGGCAGGAGACAGACATTTGGTGAATACCCAGGGAGCAGCAGATAAGCCAAAGGGCAAAGCAGAGAATTGAAAGTGCAGTGATTCTGATCTGAAGCACAGGAATTTTCTGCATGATTCCCTTACTGGAATGTGCAGGTAAGCATCCTTTAGGTCTGAGGTGGCCATCCAAGCTTTGTTTGGCAGCACTGGTAGAAGCTGTTGTAAGGTAAGCATTTTGAATTTTGAGATTACCAGGAAGGTATTAAGAAAGGATAGGTCCAGGATGGGATGCCAAGTCCCCTCTTTCCTGGGAACAAGGAATAGTCTGGAATAGAATCCTTTTGCAACTTGTTTTGGAGGTACAGGTTATACTGCCCCTAGGGATATTAGGTTTTGCACTTGTTTTAGTGCTTCTGCCCACTTTTTTAGAGGTAGGTCTGGGTACCCTCTTGGAGGTGGTAGTTCTTGGAAATTTAATTTGTACCCCTGAGCAATGATTTTTAAGACCCACTGATTTTTTGTCACAGAGTTCCAATTTTCTCTGCATAGAGATAGCCTTTAGTGTGGTGGAGGCAGGCAGAGATGGGAAAGGTAGTCAGTGAGAGTTTTCTCCATACAGGGTTGCTTTTGAACTCCCTGCTCTAATGTTTGAGGGCAGCCACTGTTTTGTTCTCTGCTGGCCACAAGTTCGATTCCTGGTGGGTCTGTCCCTACAGGTTTTGCCTTGTGCCTGCCTGTTTGGAGCAGGAAAGGAACCAGTGTTGGTTAGAGGGAAAATTTCTGCTGAACCTATGAGGTTGTACTTTAGGAAAATATTTAACAGCTTACATCGATTTTGCTTTGTCTTCCATCTTTAAGTACCTCTTCAGTTTTCTGTCCAAACAAGCGGTCTTTGAAAGAACAACCTCTCCCTGATCATGTCAAAGCTTAAAATCATGGATGCACCTCTTGACAGTCATGCATGTCTTCTGATAACAGATCTTGTCACTGCTGCCCTGCTAGAAGCTTCTAGGGCATCAAATCCACAGTGCAAGGATTGCATTGCCACCTGAGATGAAGAGTGCAGCAATTCTGCTATCTCTTTATTGTTGGCAAAATCTGGAAAAGCAGAAATTTTCTGTTTCAAAAGTTCCAAAGTGTGCTGTTGATATTTTAACATATGGAACTGACAGTTGAGAGCCCTCATAGTTAAAGTTGCAGAGGTATATACTTTTTTATCCCATCTTTCCAGGGCTCTGGATTGTTTGTCTGAAGGAGTAAGATTCTTTGCAGAGGTAGCCTTAACTCCCTTGGGTCCTTGAGTAATCACCTCTGGATCTGCTATAAGATTTCTGTAGAGGAATTTATGAGAGTCAGGTACCCTGTAGTACCAGTCAGGTTTTCTGGGGGCAGGTGGAAGGGTGTCGGGGGTAATGCTGAACTCTTGGTAATCATCATCTACTGCTTCGAAGATGGGTGGGATGGCCAGAGGCCTGTGCTGGGGTAGGTCCAGAAACTCTTAGCCTTTTCCTGGATTGAAGGAAATCCATTGATTCCTACTGGAAGTGTTCCCTGAGGGTGTGGAGATTTTCCCCAAAGAAAAAGTCCTCCGAAGGTGATGCAGAAGGAATAGATTCTTCTGCATCCGAGTCTTCATAGGCAGTAAGAGGATTTTCCTCCTCAAAAATAGAGGAGTTAGATCAGAGTCTAAATCTGACTGGACGTCTGGAAAAGGTTCCCTTCTCCTTTTGGCTGGAGTGGCCTGATTACCCCAGATGAAAGTGATGAGATACTCCATTTTAAGCATTCTAATTTGCGGAGTGGAGGAGTAGTGGAATGGAAACTTTTTGCGGTTTTCTTTGGAGTAGCTCTACGTCTGGCTTGAAGAGTATCCCTCGGTGCTGTGTATTAGTCGAAGGATAGAGCTAAGGCCTTGAAGTGAATTCCAAAGTGCGAGCGGTATCCTCGGAAGACTGTGCCTGTGTAGGGGCTCCGGACCTAACCGAGGCAGAGACAGCCGAAGGCTCATTAGACGATGCAGTCATATGCGGCATACAGGACTCCGAAAGGGTCTCAGCAGAGGCTTGCGAAGTAATTGAGTCAAGCATCAGGGGCTGCAAAAGCACCTCACTGAATTCTGAAGAACTGACTACTCTTTTAGCGGTGGTGTCATTGGAATTTATGCAGTCTGTCTGTATCCTCATCTTTACATTTTTTTTCAGAAGATCTGCGGCTTGCTGACTGATGGAAGCCATATCTGTATTCGGAGATGGAAGTTGAAAACAACTGGCTACGACGAATAGTTCTAGCATTAAAGAGGGCACAGAACTGAGAGCGGGGTACGTCGTGATCTGGGCCTGAGCAAGTGACACAGTAAGAATGGAAGTCTCGGTGTGGTATTTGCTTTCCACAGGCGAGACAGTTATTGACTTTCGGACATTGATTAGTGCAAGAAAAAGGAAGGATCCCCAACGGGGTACTTAGCTTTAGACGTTTTCAGCTGAAGTTTGAAATCTGGAAATACCCGACCGGAAGTGCTGTGAATTGCTTCTGCTACATGTTTCATGGCAAGAAAGACTGAGGTAATGGCATCATCTGCTCTCCTTTATAGCTCGGACGACCTGATGTCACCCAGCAAGCGACAGCAGCCGATGCAGAAAACCTTGACTCTGGTATTCGGACAGACTGAGGGCTACCACAGCATGGATAACCCAATGGTTAGGACTGCAGCAGTGTAACACAATGAACATCCAGGAAGACTTCTCCTTCATTGCTGTATTTGCAAAGGGGCACTTAGAGAAACTTACAATCATTAGGAACCCTATAGAACCTGTCAGACCTCTAAGAAGCTGGAGCTCGAGATTCTGGAGTTTGAGAAAGAAGCAAATGCATCTAAGAAAGCTGGAAGGACTGGAGGAACTGCAGAGGGTGAGGGAACCTCCAACTGAAAGCAGTCATAGTACTTAAGTCTTCAGAAAACTAGGAAAATTCCCATTTGAAGAACTCCCTCACCTTATTAATGGTTTGTCCAAAGGAAATTTCCTCCTGAGGGGAAATCTCTTCCATTAGATTTTTCCTCAGGAGATGCATAGTCCAAAGGTGAAGAAAGTTGGGTGGAATATACCAAAGAATTATCATCACAAGAGGAGTCCGTAGAAACAGAATCAGGTATCTGAGATAAAGCAGCCTGAACTGAGGAGGAAGAGAAAGACAGCAGAAGCAGAGAGGAAGTAGGTTTCAAGGCCATCAAGGCCTTAACAAGACCCTGAGAAAAAGCTTTCCAATCTGACAGAGAAGAAGAAGAAGAAAGTACAGTTGTGTACACTTACCATAAATGTAGATGTTAGAGTGTATTCACTGTTGCAGTCCTTACAAATTGGTTATCCGGCTCCCGGTAGCCTGCAGTCAGCCAGAATACCAAAGTCCTTGGTATAGGACACTGGCTGCCTCCAGACTAAGCAACGTCATTTCCTCAGTTTTTCTTGCAATAACTGTCAGGAACCCCCCCCAAAAAATAACACCAGGTAAAGAAAAAATCCAGTCTGTGCCCTAGGAAAAAAAAAGGGGGGGATGGAAGGGGGAACCCAGGAATGCAACAGTGACTACACTTGAACATCTACATTTATGGTAAGTGTACACAACTGTAGTATGTTCGTGTTTCACTGTTGCAGTCCTTACAAATGGGTTGATTCCCAAAGCCCAGGAAAAAGGAAAAAGGGAGGAGGAACACCACGGACTGATGGTTGGTAATAATGCCCTGCAACACTGCAGTGGCAAAACCAGCCCTGGACTTAGAAAACAAGGGCAAATTGTAATGTTTGGTGAAAATGTGGACAGAGACCCAGGTAGCTGCTTCCAGGATGTCCTTAGTAGGTACACCTCTAGGAAAAGCTGCTGAGGTAGAGGTAGCTCTAGTAGAATGGGTCCTAATGCCCTGAGGAGGAACCTTGTCATGCTGTAAGTAACAAAAGTGAATACAATGAGTAATCCACTTAGAAATAGTCTGTTTAGAAATAGCTTTGCCCTGGACTCCAGGAGCAAAACTGACCAACAACTGATCTGACTTTTGGAAAGGTTTAGTCCCATCCAAGTAAAATCTAAGTTGCCTATGCACATCCAGAGAATGTAGTAACCTTTCTCCTCTCTTCTGAGGATTAGGAAAGAAGGTAGGCAGGTGGATAGACTGGTTAAGAGTCAAGCTAGAAACCACCTTAGGCATAAAAGAAGGATTAGTCCGAAGAAAAATCAGATCCATATGGAAAGTGATAAAAGGCCATTAAGGCCTGCAGCTCAGACACTCTTCTAGCTGAAGTAATGGCCAAAAGAAATGCAGTTTTCCAGTAGAGAAGCTTCAAATCTGCTGAGGCAGCAGGCTCAAAGCGAGGCAGAGTAAGTTTCTCAAGCACAAAATTAAGATCCCAAGCAGGAGTAGGTGCCCTTCTGGGAGGCTTTAAATTGCTAACTCCCCTGAGGAACTGTTTCATCAAGGGATGAAAGAAAATGGGTTGTTCAAAGGAACAGTGAGCAGCAATAGCTGAAGCATGAATCTTGATAGAAGAGAAGGAAAGTCCGCCATTAAGTAAACCTGCCAGGTAATCAAGAATTAGAGGAAGAGTAGGATGAGATGGGTCCTCTCCTCTAGTCTGCATCCAAATGGAGAATCTTTTCCACTTATCTGCATAAGATTTCCTAGTACTAGGCCTCCTGGCCTCACGAAGGATGTCAACTACCTGTTGAGAAAGGTTTAAATTATGAGCCAACAGGGTACACACACAAAAACGGCTGGGATGTTGCATTCAGTTGTTCTGATGAAGTCCCTTTCAGTTGGGGAAGAAAGCGCTTAACTTGTGGAATATTGTTTAACCTGTGGTTTTTGAACTATTAAAGTGGTGTATTTCTACATCATGCCTGCTTGTTCCATTTGCTGATTTGGTTCTTCAGTTTGTTGTTGCTGCAAAGATGTATTTAAATTATGAGCCAAGCATTCAAATGCAGAGTATGAAGGTGAGGATGCATTCCTCCACCCTGAGCCAAGAGATTTGGTATCAGGGGAAGATTCAAGCCCGAGACTGGGAGAGACTGCGAAGAAGTGGATACCAATGTTGTCTGGGCCAGTCTGGAGCTATGATGATGGCCCTTGGCTTTTCGTCCCTTATCTTTTAACAGCACTCTGGAAAGAACAGGCAGAGGAGGGAATGCATAGATTGATAGCTGTGTCCAGGGGAGGGACAGAGCATCCACTTTCCAAGCTTTGTCGTGATGATCCCTGGTGCAAAAGGTTGGAAGAACGTGGTTGGTCGGAGAAGAAAATAGATCCACCTGAGGAGTGCCCCAATGCTGAATGATGTGATGGAAGATGGTCTTGTTTAGTTGCCACTCGTGAAGATTCAGAACTGCCTGCTCAATTGGTCTGCCAAGGAGTTGAGCCTTCCTGGAATAAACAAGGCTATCAGATGAATGCCCACAGAATCTGCAATGGACCATAGTCTCATACTTTGTCTGCACATGGGGTAAAAGTGAGTCCCTCCCTGCTTGTTGATGTACCACATGATTGTAGTGTTGTCTGTCCGGACTAGAAGAGTACCAGGAGAGAGAAGATGCTTGAAAGTCATCAAGGCCTGCTGAACTGCCATAATTTCCTTCAGATTTATGTGCCGTTGAGCCTGTTGATAGGTCCAAGTTCCCTGAATGCATGTGCCCTCTAGATGTGCTCCCAAAGCGTAGTCCGAGGCATCTGTGGTGAGAATCTGGCTGGCAGTTCTGTGCACAGGCCGTTGCCCACCAAAGGAACTCCGTCTGCAGGCAGGGAACCAAAGGCAGAATCCAGCCTAAATCCTGAGTGCGTTGACACCAAAGATTTTTGAGGTACCATTGTTTTTTCCTCATATGCAGTCTTGCATATGGAATCATTAGAAGACATGAATCCATGAACCCAAAGGCTTGCAGGAATTGCCTTGCAGAGAGCTGGGTCATGCTTGCAAGTCCTTGAAGTAATTCGAAAGATCCATCTGTTTCTCCTGAGGGAGGGATACCATCTGGGTGGCTGTGTTCAGACTCGCTCCCAGGAATACAATCTCCCTGGTGGGTACCAATTTTGACTTCTTTTCATTGATCGTGTAGCCCAAAGAGGTGAGAAGGTTCTTTACAAAGTCCAAATCCTTTAGAAGTTGCTCTGGAGAGTTTGCTTGAATAAGGCAGTCATCCAAGTAAGGGTAAATTTGAATGTTCCTTTGCCTGCAAAAGGCAATGACTGGAGCTAGACATTTTGTAAAAACGTTGGGAGTAGTGGATAAGCCAAAGGGCAGTGCAGAGAATTGGAAGTGCCTGTTCCCCACTCTGAAACGAAGGAACTGCCTGCAGCTTTCTCTTACAGGGATGTGCAAGTAAGCTTCTTTTAGGTCCAAAGTCACCAGCCAGGAATTCTTGGTCAGCATTGGCAGCAACTGCTGAAGGGTGAGCATTTTGAATTTGGGAATCACCAGAAAGGTGTTTAGAATGAACAAATCCAGAATAGGGTGCCAGATGCCCCCTTTTTTGAGAGCCAGGAAAAGTGTTGGGTAAAAACCCTGGCCTATCTGTAGTGCAGGAACTGGCTCTATTACTCCCAGGTTTAGCAAGGAAGAAACTTGTTTTTCTGCTTCTACCCTTTGAAGTGGGGGAATATCTGGGTATACTTGGAGGACCGGGAAGGTGTGAAAGGAGAATTTGTAGCCTTGGGATACTATTTTTAGCACCCATTTGTCATCCGTGATAGTGTGCCAGACATCTGCAAAAATGGTTAACTTTCCCCCCAAAGGAAACCCTGGGGCTTCAAAGGCAAGCAGGGGAAAGCCTGAGTCATTGAGAATGTTTACTTTGGGGAGTCTGCTTAGAACTCCCAGATTTTTAAGATGAAGCCTGCCAGTGTTTAGCCTTGTGAGGGGTGGAAGTCTGTCCCCTGGAAGACCTGTAGCCCCTGGATCTAGTACGACCCTGTTTACTTGGGTCAGGAAAAGTCCAGCTCTTAGAAGGGTAATGCCTACTTAAACGTGACGACCTGACATCATAGAAGAGAAGACAGCAACAGACACAGGACCCAAGACTTTGGAATTCAGGCAGACTGAGGGCAACCTGCCAGCAGATTACCCAAATGTAATGACTGCAACAGTGAAACACGAAGGACATCGAGGAGGCTGAACTTGCAGAAAGTCCTCAACAGTTTGCGTAGATTTAACCTTATCCTCAAGCTTCTTAAACACCTCTTCTGTTTTGCTTCCAAAAAGATTGTCCTTATGCAAAGGCACGTCCAGTAATCTAGACTTTACAGGTTCAGAAAGGGGCTGTTCCCGGAGCCAAGCATGTCTTCTGATAACAGAACCAGTGGCCGCTGCTCTGCAAGAAGCCTCCAGTGTCAAAATCACAATGCTTAGTAACCAGAGTGGCAGAATTCAGTAAGTCTTGCATGTCCTTATTCTCCATCAGGAAAGGAACACCAGCAATTTTAGCCTTGATAGTCTCCAAAGTATGCTGCTGATACTTCAATATATGAAAGAGACAATTAACAGACCTAATAGCCAGGGTGGAAGTATAGACCTTTTTTTACCCCACCTATCTAAGGCCCTAGATTCCCTGTCAGAAGGAACAGGATTTTTAGCAACTGTGGCTTTAACACCCTTAGGGCCCCGAGGAATAATCTCTGGATCAGCAGTAGGATTCTTGAAAAGGAACTGATGAGAATCAGGAACACTATAATACCAGTCAGGTTTTCTGGGAGCAGGAGGAACAGAATTAGGAGTCAAAGAATTCTCCATGAAAACATCAACAACAACTTCCAAAACCGGAAGAATAGCCAAAGGCTTATGCTGAGGCAAATCCAAGAACTCCCTAATCAGCTTCTTAGACTGAGGGGAAATCCTGACTTTCCCATCTAAAATGCTCCCTGAGGGTATTCAGAGCATCCCCAAAAGAGAAATTGTCTAGGGGGGGGCAGAAGGGATGGAGTCTTCAGCATCAGAGTCCTCAAAACCAGAAAAAAGCTGAGAATGTCCTTCATCAGCAGATTTGCTAGAAACTTCTGAGGCAGACAAAACATCTGGGAATGATTCCCTAGCCCTCTTAGGAGGAGGCGGCTGAGAGCCCCTGATAAGAGTTAACAGATCACTAGCCATCTTAACCATCTGAGCCTGACACAATTGAGGGGAGGCAGACGCCTGCTTAGTAGTAGATTTTCTGCATAGAGGCTTACTAGAAAGTCGGAGGGACTCGGGAGGCCTAGCTACCGCAGAAATGTGGGTAGGAGGTAGTCGGTCTGGATCTGGTCTTCGGGCAGAGAAAAGAGGCCTCAGAAGCTGGCGCCAGTCTAGTGGCTTCGTATCCATCAGAGGTGAAGACTGGCGGAGGGTCAGAAGGCAAGGTTGAAGCCTGAGAAATGGAGGACAAAGGAAAGGCCTCCGAAGATGCCTGCTGTTGAATATCTGCAGACTGCAGGGGCAAGGAAAGCACCTCACTGGCTGCCGCTGGACCGACACCCAACTTAACAGGGATGTCGGCGGTTAATTTAACCCTAAACCTGTTGTGGTCCTTATCCTTGCACTTCTTAGGCACATTTGAAGTCGGGAGATCAGAAGACACCATACCACCAAACTCAGGCCAAACCCTGAAGTGCTTATACAAAATCCTAGCTCTACGGTGTATGGTACGTGGGTTGAAAGAAGCACAGAGATCACAATTTGGGATGTCGTGCTCAAGGCCCAAACAAGTAATACAGTAAGAAGGAAAATCACGATGCAGAATCTGTTTTCCACAGGCAATACAGTTATTAATTTTCTCTGACATTCGTTAAAGCAAGAAACAAGGGGCCCCCAACAGGGTACTTATCTGAGGATGTCTTCAACTTTAGAAGTTGGAATACAAAAAGAAGATAAACGTCCGACCGGTACTCATGCAAATTGATTCTGCTTCGGGCTCTGCGGCAAGAAAGACTAAGGAAATTACGTTGGCTGCCTGCCTTTATACCAGATGTCCTGGCATCAGGCTTAACCGGAGACAGCCGACATCATATACCAAAGACTTTGGTATTCTGGCCGACTGTGGGTTACCGGGAGCCGGATAACCCATTTGTAAGGACTGCAACAGTGAAACCACGATGAACATAAGCTAGGGTGCTTAGTTTTTTGCTTCTTCTCAACATGTCTTTCTGGAAGAGGGGACAAAGAGGAGGAACCTGATGTAGGCCTAAAGACAGACGAAGGCAGATCCCTAGTAGCAGCATCAATGACAGGGATGTTGCCGGAGTCTTCCAACACAACAAGCCATGATTCCCCCATGTCGTCCAAAAAGGACATCTGCAAAGCCTTGGATGTGCTGGGATCCATTCCCCTTGGAGCTTCCACAGAGGTACCTGCCAAAGAAGCAGAACCAACCTCTGACCATACCACCGGGTCTTCACAGACCTCAAGGGGGTACATCTGAGACAGAAGGTGCAGCGGAATAGTATTCAGGTTTCAATTTATTCACCTTCCTCTTCAAACTCGGCTCAGCCTAAGGACCCCAAATACCCTCCATAATGTCTTTAGCCAGACATTTGAGCCTCTGATTCTCCAGATAAAGATTCAGAACCAAGACTACTATGCAATGTTTTAGACACGAAGGCCTGACAGACAGAACAGGATTGATGGTCATGACTACACCCTAAATAGAAAAGACAGAGCTCATGTATATCTTTATGTGAAATCTGCCTTCCACACCTACACTTACCCTTCCTGGATGACGTGAACAAAACAAATGGCCGTAACAAGAAATAAAATCCCCAACGGGGCAATTATCTGAGCTGGTAGAGACAAACGAAATCTGACTGCATACCAAACGTAGGAGTCAACCTTCCGAATGGTGGCAGAAAAGCTCCGAGGATGGTGTGTGCGGACATCCTTTTATGGCTGATGTTGTCAAAGCAGACATGAGACGTCCCACATACTGGCAGTAGCTTGAAGCTTTTGTATACTGGCCAGATGCCGAGTCATAGGGCAGAATACAACCCATCTGTAAAGAATACTGCATACTGAACAACACTAAACAGAAGGGCATCTGACTTTCTGTGACGAGGTTAGACTTCCCCTGATGGGAAGAGGTTTTGCCAGTCCCCTATCCCAGAAAATCAGAGGAGGGGATTCTGAGTTTTGGAAAAGTACAGTTTTGTACCTACCATAAATGTAGATGTTCGAGGATTCCATTGCTGCAGTCCTGACTATTGGGTATAGTCCGCGTCCAGTCGGCCCGAATACCAGAGTATAAGGCTGACGTCGGTCAGGGCGCATTAGACTGACGTCAGTACGTCAGGGTACTAATGCGCATGACCGACGTCATATCCTCAGTCTTTTCTTGCCCCAGATGTCAGAAGACCCTAAAAAGACAAGTCCCAAAACAACCTGCACCAAAAACATGCACAATATATACAACCATATATATACAAAAATATAAGCATGTAAACTCACCTACACAACCACCCCTAAATACAGAGGGGAAGGAGGGAGGGTAAATTGGACTGCAGCAATGGAATCCTCGAACATCTACATTTATGGTAGGTACAAAACTGTACTATGTTCTTCGCCTTCCATTGCTGCAGTCCTGACTATTGGGTAGAATCCCAAAGCAGAGGTAAGGGAGGCTGGCAAATTATAAAGCAGTAGGAGCTGACAACATGCCTTGTAAAACAGCTGTGGCAAAACCAGCCCTAGACTTAGAGTAGATAGGAAGGTGATAATGCCTAGAGAAAGTATGCACTGAACTCCAAGTAGCTGCTTCCAGAATATCCTTAGTTGCCACCCCTTAGAAATGCTGTTGAAGTGGCAGTAGCCCTAGTGGAATGAGGCCTAATCCCAGCTGGAATCTCCTTGCCATGATGGGAATAACAAAATGCAATGCAAAAGCCAATCCACCTAGAAATAGTTTGTTTTGACACAGGCTTGCCCTGAGAACTCAAAGCAAAAGAAACAAACAACTGCTGAGACTGCCTAAAATCCTTAGTCCTGCTTAAATAATAACGCAATTGCCTGTGTACATCTAAAGTGTGCAAAATCTTTTCCCCTTTATTTTGAGGATCTGCAAAAACGTAGGCAAATGAATAGTTTGGTTTAAAGCCACACTAGAAACCACCTTAGGCATAAAAGAAGGATTAGTGCGTAATGATACCCTATCCTTATGGAAAATCAAAAGGGCTCTACTGCCATAAGGGCCTGCAACTCAGACACCCTTCTTGCAGAAGTAATAGCCAACAGAAAAGCAGTCTTCCATGACAAATATTTCAATTCAGCAGTAGCTGCAGGCTCAAAAGGTTGTAGAGTAAGTTTTTCCAACACAAAATTGAGATCCCAAGCAGGGGTAGGAGCTCTACGTGGGTCTTATATTCTTTGCCCCTCTAAGAAACTGCTTGAACAAAGGATGCGAAAACAAAGGTGGGTCACAATCATAGTGAGCTGAAATTGCTGCAGCATGAATCTTTATGGAAGAGAAGGACAAACCTTTGTCCAATAATTCAGTAAGATATTGAAGAGCCACACTCAAATTAGGCTCTGAAATCTCCAAATTCTTTGCTGTACTCCAAAATAAAAATCTCTTCCATTTTTCTGTACACTCTCCTTGTACTAGGTCTTCTAGCTTCCATAATCACATTTAAAACTTGTTGAGGAAGTTGAGACCTGCTGTGTTTCAACACAGAATATGCCAGGCTGTTAGATGAAGAGAGTGAAGCTTGACATTGAGCAGATGACCGTCCTGCTGAGATAACAGATGAGGAATCAGAGGTAAAGGCCATGGAGGCTTCTTTACCAGACTCCGTAGTAGTGGGTACCAGTGTTGCCGAGGCCAATCTGGAGCTATCAAAATCATCCTTGGCCTGTCTTGTCTGACCTTTAATAGTACCTTTGGAAGAAGAGGTAGAGGTGGAAAGGCATACACATGAAGGTTTTTCCAACTGAAAGACAGAGCATCCACTTTCCAAGCTGTGTGATGAAACCCCTTTGTGCAATACTGTGGCAGCTGGTGGTTTAGTGGAGAAGCGAACAGATCTATGTCTGGAGTTCCCATGACACTGTCAGTTTCTGAAATACATGAAGATCCAGTTTCCACTCGTGGGGATCCATGATTTGTCTGCTTAACACATCTGCTAAGGAGTTCTGTGCTCCTGGCAGAAACCTTGCCTGAAGAGTTAGTTGCAAGCTTAACGCAGTCTCCCATAAAATCATTGCTTGCCTGCATAGAGGATAAGAATGTGTTCCCCCTTGCTTGTTGATGTACCACATGACAGTTGTGTTGTCTGTTAGAATCAACACCTGCCCTGGAAGAAGTAACTCCTTGAAAGCCATTAATGCAAACTGGACTGCTAACATCTCCTTCATGTTGATATGTAGATGCTGTAGTCTGGCAGGCCACTTGTCTTGTATCCACTTTCCATTTAGATGAGCTCCCAAGCAATGTCCGAGGCATCTGTCGTTAGAATCTGACTTGCCTCTGGCCGGGTCACAGAGAGTCCCTTGTTTAGGTGACATTCCTGAGCCCACCACAAAAATTCCTTTTGAATGCAAGGTATTATTTGAATGACAGTGTCCAAATCCTGGCAGTGCTGTGTCCATACATTTTGAGATACCATTGTAGCTTCCTCATATGCAGTTTGGCATTGGGAAGCACCAGAATACAAGATGCCATGAACCCTAATGCTTGAAGGACTGTCCTTGCAGTCAGCACGGACTGATGAGATAGTTGATGGAAGTAAAGTGACAGACTCTTTTGTTTGTCCGGGGTTAAAAAGGCCATCTGGGCTGCTGTATTCAGTCTTACACCCAGAAAGCACATGTCTTGAGAGGGTACTAGACTGGACTTTATTTCGTTCACAGAATACCCTAGGCATCTTAGCACTGCTATAACATATTCCAGATGCTGTAGAAGGTCCTCCTTTTCTTGAGCCAGAATCAGACAGTCGTCCAAGTAAGGATAGATTTGAATTCCTTGAAGCCTGAAGTAAGCTATCACTGGAGCCAGAACCTTTGTGAATACTCTGGGCAGTAGATAAGCCAAAGGGCAATGCAGAGAACTGATAATGAGAATTCCCAGCTCGAAACCGCAGATACTTTCTGCAACTTAGCCTTATAGGCACATGAAGGTAAGCTTCCTTGAGATCTAAAGTTACCATCCAGTGATCTTTGCCCAGCAGCGGTAAAAGCTGTTGTAACGTCAACATCTTGAACTTGGGAATGTCCAAAAACGTGTTGAGGAGAGATAAATCCAAAATTGGTCTCCACGTGTTCCCCTTCTTTGGTACAAGGAACAGGCGAGAATAAAATCCTAGGCCCCTCTCTGACACAGGGACTGGCTGAATGGCCCCTATGTGAAGTAACTGTAAAACTTGCTTGTGAGCCTCTTTTCTTTGTACAGGAGGAACGTCTGGCATGCCTTTGAAAGGGGGCATTGTATGGAAATAAAATCTGTAACCGTGGTGAATGATATCCAACACCCATTTGTCTTGAGTAATTAAATCCCAATTTTCTTTGAAAAGAGACAGTCTTCCCCCCAAAGGAGCTGCCAGACGTGAATCTGCTGGCAGCTGAAGAAACAGGTCATTGGGTCTGTTTACGAAAGGACTGACCCCTGCCCTCACCAGAAGTCTGAGCAGGTGAACTCCCTGTTCTAGGCCTAAAAGAACTTTGAGCCCTGCCCCTACCACGTCTAGACCTACCCCTAGACTGAGAATCATAAGCAGGATATGTCCACCCTTTAGCAGGCCAATTTCTACTAAACTTCGGTGGCTGCACCTGCAAAAAATCTTTAACAGTTTGCATAGACTTAGCTTTGTCCTCCATTTTCTTTAAAACAGCTTCCACAGGCGAACCAAACAACACATCAGACTGTAAAGGAGCATCCAAAATCCTTGTCTTAACATGCTCAGCTAAATTCTGATCCTTCAACCAGGCATGCCTGCGAAGAACAGAGCTGGTAGCAGCCACCCTCGAGGAGGCCTGTACAGCATCAAAACCACATTGCAAAGAATGCTTACCCACTTGTTCGACACATGAACCAAATCCAGCAACTCTTTACACTCAATACCTTCCGCCAAAGCATCCACCTTAGATTTCAATTGTGAAAGAAGGTAATTCTGATATTTTAACATGTGAAACTGACAATTCAAAGCTCTCATGGCTAGAGTGGAAGAAGTATACACTTTCTTTCCCCACCTATCCAAAGCCCTAGCCTCTTTATCAGTGGGGACAGGATTTTTAACCACAGAAGCTTTTACACCCTTAGGCCCCTGAGAAATAGTTTCTGGGTCCGCCCTAGGACTCTTAAACAAATATTTATGAGCTTGGGCACCCTATAATACCTATCAGCCTTAACGGGAGCAGGAGGCAAAGAATCAGGGTTCAGGGTAGCCTCTGCAAGAACATCTTCCACCACATTCAACACAGGAGGAATAGCTAAAGGCCTATGCTGGGGTAAAACAAGAACTCCCTAAGCCTTTTCCTGGAGTCAGAGTAATCCTGGCCTTCCCATTTAAAGTGCTCCCTCATGGAATGCAAAGTCTCTGAAAATGAGAAATCCTCAGGTGGAGACGCTGTAGGAGTGGAATCATCCACATCAGAATCAGAATAGGTAGGATACTCCTGCAAATCTTCCACAGAAGATTCTGAAGCCTCAGAACACTGTTCAAAACTCTCAAACTCAGATTCCACCCTAGGCCTCTTATCAGGCGGGGGCATAGAACCCCTAATCATAGTAATCAAATCTTCTGCCATCTTAAGCATATGTTTCTTAGGTACAGAACCTGAAATGGTAGGAGAAGCCCCCACTGAAGCTGAAGTAGGCCTACCTCTCATAGAAGTTTTGGTAACAGAAGGAGAGGCCCTAACTACCTTGGGAAGAGCAGTCACCTGAGAAGCCCCCTCAGCCTGGCCTACCTCCTGAGAAGGCACATCCTGTAAGAGTAAAGTTTCTGCCTGGGACTCCATGGAAACTCCTGGCAAAACCTCCGGCTCCACTGAGCCTTCCAAAGAACCGACGTCCAGGACTGCCGGTTCCTCACCCCTAGGCTTCACTGTTTTATCCTTGCGCTTCTTGGATGAAGCGGGCGTCGGAGCATCCGACGGCATATTATAATTGCAACGCTTCCCAAACACTAACCTAGCACAATCTAGCCTCCTCTTAATAGTGCGCTTGTTAAATCTAGCACAAGAGCGGCAACCAACAACGTCGTGCTCAGGCCCTAAACAAGGTATACACAATGTATGATAATCCCTATGCGGTATCTGTTTGCCACAAGAAATACAGTTATTCACTTTTTCTGACATCCGGTTAAATACTGAGGCAAGAAAAACCAAAATGTTCCCAACGGGTTACTTAGCCAACTCTGTTTCGGTCTGAAACTCCGGTTTCGGAAAATCTCAGAACGCCAACCTGCACTCGCAAAATTGCTTCTGCATCGGACCATGCGGCAAAAAAGACTGAGGATATGACGTCGGTCATGCGCATTAGTACCCTGACGTACTGACGTCAGTCTAATGCGCCCTGACCGACGTCAGCCTTATACTCTGGTATTCGGGCCGACTGGACGCGGACTATACCCAATAGTCAGGACTGCAGCAATGGAAGACGAAGAACATGTTGACAGTGTAGGTTGGCTGTGTTGGCACAGAACCCATACACCACTGAGACGGTAGGTGTCTTTCTCCAGCCAAAAAACGAAGCCACCACAAGACTTGCCTCTTTATACAAGGCAGCAGAGGAGCAATGCTTTGCAGTAAATGCTGGTGCTGTCATTACCATTTTTTTCAGATGCAGCTTTCTCATGTGGAGTCTAGGCAGGTGACCGACTGGCTGTGATTTTTTTTTCATCTGCCACTCGTCTGAAGTGTAGGGTTGGGAACAGGACTTTTTCTCCAGGGGAGATGGGTTTTCTGATTCTTGGAGCCCAGATCTGCTCCTATAAAGGTTACACTGGAAATCCAGATCTGCTCTTAAAAAGCAGACACTGGTGGGAGCCCAGATTTGCTCCTAAAAGGGTTATACTGGTTGGAGGAACGTAGATGAGATTTCAGAGGAATTAGGGAGAAGCCTACCTTGAAAAAGCAGTTAATTGTTATTTGCAATGACACTTGGATCAGACAGTTGTTTAATTATGAGTAAATGCTGACACCCTTTGCCCTGTAGATGGCAATTACTGGAACCAGACATTTGTAAGAAAAACCTCTAGGAGCAGTATACAAGCCAAACGGCAAGGCCAAGAACTGGAAGAGAGAGAGCGAGCTCCTTGCCTTGAAGCGTACAAACCACCTATGTTTCTGCACTATGAGGATATGAAAATAGGAATTTTTAAAATCCAGGATGACCATGAAAGCTAGGAGGGAAGGAACACAGGAACAAGTTTTGTAGGTTAAGTATTTTTAAAGTTTGGTATAAGCAGGAATTCCAGGAAAACATGATAACCAGCCAAATATCCTTTCTGGAGGTGACAGGGGGATAGGAATGTATGGGGTGAGATTTTCTGGGAGGGAAATACAGTAGTGCTCTGCTGAGTCGGAGCTGCTCCCTTCTGCAGACCTGGGGTTTGGTCTCCTCCAGGCATTTCTCTGGAATCTGTTGGCTACTTTATGGGAAACCTTCCTTTCTTTCTTTTCTTATCTCTTCCATTAGCCTGGCTGGGGGGAAAGGACCAGATTTTGCTACAGTACGTCCTTTTACGCCTATGCAGTCGGGCCAGCAGAAAGGCACTATCTGCATGGCCTTCACCTTTTCTTGCAGTATTTTAAACACTTTTTAAGTTGTGGATCCGGAGAATAAATCCTTGTCAAGGGGGTATCAAGGATCTCATAGGTTCATAGGTAGATACTAGGCTATCTGCCCTAGGGCATTTATAAGCCTAGCCAGAGTGTGTTTGGCTTCCGCCTCCCTATTAGATTAGCCTACTGTGCCTCTGCAAAGTAGGTCACAGAAGGTACCCTTTTAAAGATTAGTTTACTGTGCGCCTCTGTCTAGCAGGGACACAGAAGAGATCCCAGGGGTGAATTTGCGATTTCCCATCCATGCATGCAGATTTCGCTTGAACAGCGTCAGCGAGGGGCTATGTCTAACATGAATTGGGATTCTATTCCAGAATGAGGGGAGCCTCTGGGAAATGAATCTGTCCCTCCAGCATGTCCTGTTTATTTTTGTGCTGAGGTTTAGGTCCCTGGAGCGTGTAGCTCTATGGGACTTGGATTTTTTGAGGTGGAGCATGTCCATTAATTCTGGGTTTGACATGGCTTTGTACATCAGGCATAGATCGCCTCTGAGTAGGCGGTAAGCAACTGAGTAGAGCTGGAGTTTCTTTATTCGAGCTGCATTGGACATCTGTTTGTAGCCCATGATCCTCTTGGTGAGGTACCTTTGGGGTCTCTCCAGTTGCTGCAGGTGTCGGGTAAGGTACATCCCAAAAGGGGCATTGTATTCATTTATGGGCCTGATGAGTAGAGGGGCACAATGACCTCTCTTGATCTAGATGCGAACCCTTTCGTGATAAGGTGGGCTATATAGAAGGTCTTTCTAACCACTTTGGCAACGTGATTATCAAAGAAGAGATTACTATCTACGTTGGTTCCCAAATCTCTAATTACTTCTTCCGTACTTAATGGATTACCACCTATGTGGTAATTTGTAGGCACCTTGTTTTTCCCCAAAGGGGATGATTATGCACTTTTTAGCATTTAGCTTGAGGCCGTGGCTCTGGCACCAAGCATCCGTCTCTGAGATCCTTTTGGAGGATGCTTGTGTCAGCTGGAGATTCGATTATGGCCCCCAGTTTGCAGTCATCTGTGAACTTTGTCAGCCATAATCCCCCCGTGTTAGCCTGAACCTCAAAGTATATACCGAACAAGAGAGGTCCCAGAACTGAGCCCTGTGGGATGCCACTTGTAATTGGTTTGGATTCTGACATGGCACCTGCGATTCTGACCATGTGGGTTCTATCTCTGAGCCAGTTTGCAACCCATCTTGTGATATAGGGGTTGATATTTAAGCTGGTAAGCTTATTTATGATGCCCGAGTGGGGTATTGTGTCAAATGCTTTTGCGAGGTCCAGGTAGGCTGTGTGGACTACCTTGCCCTCATCTATGGCTTTGGCAACTGTTTCAAAGAAATCAACTAGGTTTAAGAGGCAAGATCTGCCCTTAAAGCCGAATTGGGTAGGGTCCAGTGTCTGAAGGCTCCCAATGTCTTTGTTTATGTGTTCCATGATAATACGCTCCATAGCTTTACAGACAAGACTAGTCAGGCTTATGGGGCGATAGTTTCCGGGGTCCGTTGTGGCACCACCTTTGTGGAGTGGGACCACTGTAGCTGTACGCCATTCTTTGGGTACATATCCTGTAGTAAGTCTAAGTTTGAACAGTGACTTAATGTGAGGGTTCAGTTCTTCTTGGAGCTCGTGTAAGACACAGCCTGGGACACTGCCCGGTCCCATAGATGCTGTGTTTTTTGCTTTGGAGAGGGCAGCTTTCACCTGTGCATCTGTGATGTCAGGAAATAGGCATTTGCTCCTTTGGGGGGGGAAGGGGAGGAGAAGTTTGCACTGAATCTGTCTGCCAGGATGTTGGTTATGTCTGTAGGTTCGGTATATTTTGTACCGTTATGCAACAATTCAGAGCATATCTGGGAGTTTCCGCCCATGTTCCTGACATAACTAAAGAAGGCCTTGTGATTAACTTTACTGTCTAGGGCAATTTTTCTTTCAAAGCTGGCCTTTGATGAATTTATGAGATCGAAGTTTCTTGCTAATACTGATCAGAGATGCCTTCCCTTTTTGGGATTTTGCTCTGTCATGTAGTAGCTTCCTCCTTCTGTTGTATAGCTTATTTATGGCCAGGGTCCACCAGACCGGTCTCCTGTTTTTGGAGGAGTGAGTCTTGGTTTTATTTGGAATAGCATGATCCATGCATTCCTGCAGGTGCTCATAGAATGCATTTGTAAAGGATTCTGCGGATTGGGCTGTATTATCCTCTGGCCCAGCTGCTTTGAAGGATTCCACCTCAGTCTTGAGAAGTGCAAAGTTGGCTTTTGAGAAATTCTTTACAGTGATTTCCTTGGCTGGGGGTGGGGACGGGATATGGATGTCCAGGGAAATTTGTTTATGGTCTGATCTTACCAATGAGGGGTTTACCTCTGGTGTCGAACATAGAGTCCGCATGTTGGTGATGACCAGGTCCAATATGTTGTTCCCTCTTGTGGGAGTGGTGACCAGTTGTTCCATTGTGTTAGGAGAGTTTATAAATTCAAGGAACCATTGGGTGAGGGTGTTTGGGCTTGAGTAGTTTTCCCAGTCAATGCTTGGGTAGTTGAAGTCACCCAATAACATAGTGTTTGGAGAGACCTTCATATTCTCCAGTGTTCTCAAGAATGCCAAGTGGGGTTCCTGTAATAGGGAGGGTGTTCTGTAGCAGGCTACAAACTGAAAGGCAGTTTTGCCCGCTGTTAGTTGCACATGGATGGTTTCCGATGCTTCGTGCAGTGCCACTAACCTGGAGGTGTAGGTATCTTTGATGAATATAGATACTCCCCCTCCTTTTGTGCTTCGGTCTGAGTTTTGGGGCCGAAACGCATGGTATGAGTTATAACCTGGTAGTGCTGGGGTGCTCTCTCAGGAGCCTTGAACCAGGTTTCTGTTCCTGCACAGACATTGATTTTCTCCATACTGAGGAGAGCCTCGAGTGCGTGCATCTTGAGGTTTACACTTCTGGCATTGAGTAGCATTACCTTTAGTTTTTTTTATCCTTGGGTTGTCCTTTGAGCCTTGCCTAAAAAGGCACTTTAGGAGTGGCAAGAGCTTTGGCCAGTATACGAAAGCCTAAGGGTGACAGGTGCAAGCCGTCCCTAGCGAAGCAATGTGGCTTGTCGAGCATGTCATCCCAGGCTGACAGACACTGGATCCCCTTTGAATGACACCAATACTTTAGCCAATTGTTGAAACTGATCATTTTGTCTTTATACTGTGGCATCATTCTTGGTGAGGGCAAGATGCTACTCAAGATCAGGGTCATACCAGCCTGGGCTACATGGTCAGAGAGCTCCACTAGGTCTCTTTTCATGTAGTTAAGGGAGGTATGTCTCAAGTCATTCACACCACAATGACGGAGTCATACTTGTACTTGCTTTGGAGTGACCTGAGTGCTTGCGTTATGTGGCGGATCCTGGCACCCAACAGGCAGCTTACAGTGACCTTCTCCTTGTTCAGTCTGGTGAGCGGGACGTCAGTGTGCCGGACAACAGAGTCCCCTATAACAAGTGTATTTGGTGTGTTGTTTGGCCTTAAGGGCTGTGACTGTGAGGCACACTGATTTTGTGAGATATGTGATTCGTGGGTATTGTTGAGGGGTAGCTGTTGCTTGGATATCTGCTTAGGAGGTCTTTGCTGTTTAGGCAGATTTTTATTTAGAGCCCCCAAGTATGTTTTTGTGTGTTTATGTGTTGGGTATGCAGATGCAATAGGTCTGTGCGAGACTGGATTTGTGGTGTGGGTGGTTACCTTTTCCTCCTGACTGACTGTGCCAGTCTTGGGTTGAAAGAGCTCTGCCTCCAGTTTGGCTGTGTAACTGCATCTCTCACATGTATTAAAGTTTGTTGGAAGGAGGAGAGGGTTGTCTGTGTGCATAAGGCAATTGTAACATTGCCTCAAAATTCCCAGATTCACCAGCTGGACTGGAGAGTAACCTTGAAACTGACATACCAGATTAGTATAGGGAACTGTTTTTTTACTGATCAGATTAGGGAAGGGAACCGATTTTTCACTTGATCAGGAAGGACCAATCGGGAGCCTAATACTTATGAGAAGTCAAGGAGGGTGTAGTGCTTTAGTTAGTTAGTATTTCCTTATAAGAGCTGAGCAAGTGCAGGGCTTTAGAAAGAGAACAGAGCGATTACTTTGAGAGTTTGAAAAGTTCTAAGAGAAAAAGTGAAGAGCAGACTTTGTGGAGCCTGGAATAGTTTAAACCTGTTTAGGCGGCGCTGCCCGACGCTGCTCAGTGTGCAAAACCGCGCAAAAAGAGAGTTGTAGGGTTTTAAGAGAGAGAGATCAAGGAGTTTAGAATTGACTCAAAATGGCCAATAAAACTACAGCTTCTAGGTAGTAACCACTCCTCCAGGGACAGGCAGGCTGTTCAGTGTTAACCACTCCCACTGGTGAACACAGAGACTTCCCTTTAGCCCAAGCAAGCACTGGCCTTCTAGAAACTTCCAAACAGTTCAGAACAGCAAATCTGTAACTGAACTTTAACTTTCAGAAAGGGGGAAAAAAAGCAAGATTTTTTTTTTCTTTTTGTTGTAGTTTAAAGGTAGCAGAGATACACAAGCAGCAAAATAATCACAACAGTGCAATAAATGACCCCACACACGAGTGCTAGGCCTTTACATGGTAAGAGAGAGACCATTCTACCAAGTTGGTCTCTTAAAAATAGACTCCATGGCAGATGCTGTATTAGATGCATCCAAAGGCATACTTGCCAAATTTTAAAGTATACTTAGCAACCTAGGTGCTGGCACTGCATAGTTATAGCATTCCTTCTGAAGGCCCTTGTCTACAATCCCCTCTGCTTTCTTTTGCAACTGATAGAACAGGGATGTATGGTACTTAATTATATGAAACTGGCAGTTACAGAACTTCCTGGCTAGGGTAAATGAGGTTTAGGTAATCTTTCTAAAGTGATAGAGAGTCATGCTCATCATTTGTGAGAGATTTCCTGGAAGAGCAGTTCCTGGATCCCTTGGAATCCAGAGAGACCACTTCTGGATCTGCTACAGGGTCTCATGCAGATTTTGAGAGACTCAAGCACTGTATAAAAGTGGCCATGCTTCCCCAGGGCAGATTGCTGGGAATCTGGCTATAGGGATGTGTCAAAGATGACATCATCCAGTGTCAAGCACTCCAGAATAGCAAAATGCGTAGGTTCCAGCAATCCAAGAAAATTTTTTTTTTTTTAGACCAAGCCTATATCATTCAAAGGATTCCTCCCACCCTGTGAAGAGCATCCAAAAAGGAATGGCCTCAACCGCATCACCTGAGGACCTATGTCTTTTCAGACCGAGTTAGCATAGGACCCTGGAGAAAGCTGACTAAGCGCAATGTTAATTTTCCTCCTTAGCATCTGAAATATCAGAAAAATCCTAGGGGAAAATATCCCACTTTGTTTTAATATCAAAGATGCCTGGAGCAGGAGGCTTTTCAGGGTACTGTTGATTGTAGCTCATGAATTCAATTAAGTTCTAAGCCAGCCTGACCAAATCCTGAGAGACTTGGACAAACAGATGGCCGACTACTTCAGCAGTTTGCACTGTGTTTGGGAATGGAGATGGACAGACATGACTCAGGACATGGGTGGGAGGCTTCAACCTGTATTTGGTCCTCAGGTGCCTCTTCACAGATAAAGAGGAAGGATATGGTCTTCCTCCTCAGCAACCAGTATTCTGGCATCAGAAGCTGGTGCCTGCAAGCAGCTCTGGACCCAACTGCTGACTGAAAACACAGCTTGAGCAGACACTGGAGTTGAAGCAGGCATGGCAGTTTCCTGAAAGGTTGTGTCAGAGACCTCAGCAGCAGTGTTTGTTGCTGGAAGATGCTCTGAAAGGGCTTCAGTTCCTTTGATGACCAAGTTTTGGATGGTTATCAGACATAGAAATTGTATTATTGGTTCCTTTGGATGCTTTTCTCTCTTTTCTTTTTAGGTAACTTGGTGAGGGAACACCAAGCACAGAACACTTTGGTTATGAGCAGGATCACTTTTTTTCTGAGTACTTTTCCAGGCCCTACACTTTTTGTACAAGTAATTAAAAAGCATGCACTGGGGGCAGTTCGCCAGGTCGTGCTCCAGACCCAGACAGAATAAACAAGAGTGGAAATCCCTATGAAGAACTTATTTTCTACACTTCAATTATTAACCTTTTCTGATATCTACAGAAAAAAACAGAATTAGGAAAGAGAAGAATTAATCCCAGTGGGTATTTATCTGATCTCTCATACTTCAGGACTGACTGATGTACTGACTTGTGTGTGTACGTAAAGCACCAGACCTCAGACAGCAAGACTGAAGTGAAGATGTTACAGGCAGATGATCCTTTATAGAATCAATATCCTGACGTCAGAAGGAGATGTCTGCCAGGCCATGAAATAAGGAAATCCCAACAGTTACTACTGTAACATTGACTGATGAAGTACTTCTTACATTCACCACTGCTAGAAAAGGAAAGGCTGTTAGATTAACTGAATGAGGTCTGAGGTTACTTTAGGCACAAAGACTGGGTTGGTTATAAGCATTACCCTATCTTTGTGAAAGATTAAAATACGGAGGGTGGCAATAAAGGGCCTGAAGCTCTGAAATCCTCTTGGATGACATTATTGCTATGAGAAAAAAGGTCTTCCAGGACACACACCTCAGCGCTGTTGTAGTTGCTGGCAGGAAGGGAAAGCATATAATTTCTCTCAGATGAAGTTAAGGTTCTACAGGGGGACATAGGCCTTCAGTAAGCAGGTAACTCTGAAAAAAAGGCATTGGAAGCTTTCAGGGATACTAAGGATGGAGAGTTAAAACCTTGTTGAAAATTAAAGAGAACTGTCAAATTTAGTCTCAAGAATAGAAAGGCTGGATCCATTATCAAAGATGTCAGCCAAAAACTGGAAGCAGATCTGGTTCCTTTTATTGAAGAATATTGCAATAGTGATATGGAAGGACATCTGGACATTACAGCAGCCTTGTTACAATGAACCAGTTAATTAAGAGGAAAATTACTTCATCAATTTTGCCTGATCTCTGAAACTGACAACTAAGCAAAATCAAAATCTCATAACAAAGTTAAAGATACCTTTATTTAGGAAACAGTAAAGCTAGCCAAAAATCAGAGGGACACCAACTTAAACAAAATAAAACACTGCTGAACAGAGGGAGCACAGCTCTCACCTTGCCACCTCAAAAATTAGGAACAAAGCTAAATAAGATGATCAGGGACAAAGACTATAAATACATTGTATTTTTTACCTACTGGCACAATTCAGCTGAAGAAATAATAGGATATACATTAGTATTCATTTTCAATAGCACAAGAAATCTTTAAATGAAATATCAATACAATAAGCGTACTGTAGTCATCTCTGCTCCATCATAAAAGTCAGAAACTTTAACAACAATGAAATAAAAAGCCAAAATCAGAATCACTTAAGATCAGGGATATCAAAAATATGAAATGGAGTGCTGCAGTTGCCACCATCTCAGTATGGTAGAAAAACTATTTTATCAATGATGATGTCAATTCTAAACAGAACAGCAGCACTAAATGCAGTAAGATTCTAAATAACATTATGTAGCACAATTATATGTCTGCTGTCATGCTAAAACCAGCAAGAACAGGGCCATAGAATCATATACTGCCCTGATGAATATACTGGTATTCACATGTTATACCTTGAGGTGCAAACAAGAAAAAAAGAAGTTAAGTACTTACCATAACTTTCCATGTGAGTTGTTCATCTCGTCTTTATTCTTACACATGGGTTCGGAGCCGAACCATCGGCTCAGTCAGCCGCTTTACTAGATGAAGATCTCAGAGTAGCTTGAGGCCAGGCCCCTATCCCATGATGCTCTCTGTCCAACCTCAGATCTAGTTTGCTGAACCCAGCACGAACAGGTGTAACCAATACTCCAGCCGGAGTAAGAAGTCCCAGAACAAGACTACCAGACCCCAAGTCTACTCACTCTTCGAGACCCTGGAGGGGGAAGGTGGGTGGGAATGTAAGAATAAAGGTGAGATGAACAACTCATATGGAACGTTAAGTACATAACTTCTTTATGTGAAGTTGTTCAATCTCGCCGTTTATTCTTACACATGGGTAGCGTTCCCAAGCACCCTAATCCTGGGCGGCTCAAGGGAGTATATTCCTGAGGACAGTGGAACCAAAGGAAGCCCTGTCCACTTTGTAATGAGTGATAAAGGTATGAGGCTTAGACGAAGTGGCAACTGCGCATATAGTGTCCAAAGGTAAACGAGCCATATAAGCTGAAGAAGTGAAGGCTGCTCTAGCTGAATGCGTCTTCACACTATGCTCTAAGGTTTGGTTCGCTGAAGAGTAGATAAATGTAATGCAGTCAGTTAACCATTTGGAAAGGGTAACTTTAGAAACTGGTAATCCTTTCTTAGCATCAGCATGAGATACAAAGAGTTGGTTAGAACTTCTAAATTCCTTTGCCCTGATCAAATAGAATCGCAATTGTCTGTTGACATCAAGTTTATGCAACATGTATTCCAATTTATTAGAATGATTACTGAAAAAGGTTGGAAGTTCAACAGCTTGGTTCAGATTGGTCTCAGAACACACCTTTGGCAGGAATGAGGGATTAGTCCTTAGTGATACTCTGTTTGGATGGAACACCAAATATGGGCATTTGATAGAAAGGGCTTGAAGCTCAGATACCCTGCGTGCTGAGGTAATGGCCACCATGAAAACAGTCTTCCAAGAAAGAAACTTCAACTGACAGGATGATGCAGACTCAAAGGAGGGAAGAATAATACGTGACAACACAAAATTTAGATTCCAGGGAGTAAAGGGTTGTCTAACAGGCAACCTAAGATGAAAAGTGCCCTTACGGAAGGCCCTACATAATCTGTGAGACATCAAATTGGAACCTTCAGCTCAGAGGTGAAAATTCGAGATTGCAGCCAATTGAACTCTAATAGTGGCAGCTGCAGTACCTTCATGAAAAAGTTTAGATAGAAATTCCAGGATAGTCACAATCAGGGCAACATAAGGATCAATGTTATTCTGAGAAGCCCAAAAAGCAAATCGCTTCCATTTACTAGCATACAACTTTCTGGTGGAAGCCTTATGCGAAGATACAAAAATGTGGTGTACCTCCGAAGATAAATCATGTGACCTGGCTAGGTAGGGAATCGGAGCAGCCAAGCTGTCAGTCTGAGGGAACGAAGGGAGGGATGGAGGGGGCCCTGATGAATGTGTCAGTAGGTCTGGAACTGGGTCCAGAATCCAAGGTTCCTCCAGTTGACAGAGTCAGAGGAATGGGAACCAAATCTGACGAGACCAAAAAGGGGCTGTTAAGATTACAGTCCTTCCCAGGGTTTTGGCTTTCTGCAAGAATTTCAGAATCAGGGGTATAGGTGGGAAAGGCATACAGGAGTCCCAGAGGCCAATCGTGTACGAGTGAGTCCCTTGTGCTGTCCACTGGTGGGGGATTCAGGGCAAAGTAGCTTCTGCATTTGGCATTCATAGGGGATGCAAACAGGTCGCAGCAAGGCTGGCCCCATCTGCGGAAGATCATCTCTGCAACTTTGTTTTTGAGGGACCACTCGTGCGGTAGCAGAATGGCTCTGCTCAGTTTGTCTGCTATCACATTGGATTTCCCCAGGATATGCATTGCTATCAGAAAGTGCCCAGTGGACACAGCCCACTGCCAAATTCTCATGGCATCTTGACACAGGGGGTAAAGACTTGGTTCCTCCTTGCTTGTTGATGTACCAGACTATGGACATGTTGTCTGTCTGTATCGCAATTGTTCCTAGAGGCAGAGAGTCGTGGAAGTGCTGCAAAGCCAAAAGCACCACTCTCAGCTCCAGAACATTGATGTGCAGCTGTGACTCTGTCTCCAACCAGGTGCCTTGGACTGTTCTTCCCTGAAAAACCACCCCCCCACCCTATCAGAGAAGCGTCTGTGGTCACCGTGGCTGACGGCAGGTGGAGAACAAATGGTCGACCTACTGTAACTTATTGGCTGGTCAACCACCAGCAGAGATCCTTCTTGCAAGGGTCCGTAATTATGATTAAGAATGACATGGGAAGTTGTTGGTAAGACCACTGGGTGAATAGTAACCATTGAAGAATCCTCATGTGCATACATCCCAGAGGGACTACTATGAGCAAAACTGCCATGGTACCTAGTAGCTTCAGTACTTGATGGGCCAATACTTTTTTTCTCTGCAAGATGTCCGAGACCTGGTTTCTTAAAGTGGTTATTCTGTCCACAGGCAATCTTACTGTGGTGGTGGTGGTGTCTAGTTCTGCTCCGATAAAGGAGATACGCTATGATGGCGACAACACAGCCTTTTTAAATCGATAGTGATGCCTAACTGAGAGCAGAGTTTGAGAGCGTGATCCCTGGACAGAATTAGTTGATGCCTGGAGGCGGCGGTAAGGAGTCAGTCGTCCAGATACGGAAACACTCAGAATCCTAGATGCCTCAAGTGAGCCGTAACCACTGCCATGAATTTGGCAAAACACTCTGGGGGCTGTTGTGAGTCCAAAGGGCGGTGCTCACAATTGGTAGTGACTGGCTCCCAGCCGGAAACGCAGATGATCTCTGGATGGCCTGGCCATTTTGATATGCTAGTATGCATCCTTGAGATCTATACAGCACATCCAAATCGCCCACTCCGAGGAATGGGAGAATAAACTGAAGCGTGACCATCTGGAACTTCTTTACAAATGTGTCGAGTATGCCGAGATCCAAGACTGGCCTCCAGTCCCCTGTCTTCTTGGAACTAAAGAATCTGGAGTAAGTTCCGGATCCTATCTGGTCTGCTGGGACTGGCTGGATGACTTTTCCTGCGGCCACTGGATTTCTATGGCTGCTTGATCCCTGAGACTGGGTGGAATGTCTGGGATTTTTTTTGCCAACAGACGGGTTTTCTAAGAAGGGAATGATGTATCCTCTGGTAACAATTCTTTGTACCCAAGAATCTGTTGTAATTCTGGTTCTAGACGCTTCACAGGAACTTGCGATGTAGAGGCAGAAAGCGGCACTTTAGGGGAGGAGGGACCTGACGATGTGGGTGTTAGATGATATAACCCTCCTCATGGCATTGAAGGCACCACTGCTCCGACCTGAGGAAGCTGCCATTTCCGAAGAAGACAGCAACTTCCCCGGAGCTGAGACAGTGGGCTCTGAACCAGAGGACGGAGCAGAGCTCATCCATGCCGAAGAGGTTCGACTCTCCCCCCGGAACCGGCTCCCAGACTCTTCCAATGGAACCGAAGAAGTCAGGGTTGATGGAGCCCAAGGCACTGGAACAGGCCTCTGCTCTGAAGGCTCCACAAACATCAAATCCTCCTTCTCCAGTTCCGAAGGCCCTTCTCGGCTCGGAAGAGGAGTAGTCACAGCCGGTGGGATGGTCTTAGGTCCAGAGACCTGTTGGGTCAAGGCAGATAATTTAGCCAGTGACTGGTTTTCCAGAAGCCTCTGCACCACCCAGTCCACATCCATATCAGAAAATGTCCTCGAAGAACGAGTCAAAGTAACTGAAGACGCCACCGACTGAAGGACAGGCGACTTCAAGGTTTCAAAATTGGCTCCAAGACCGGGGAATGCCTCCGAAAAACGTGCTCGGTGCACGGCTCTGAAGACTGTGGAGCTGGCGACCGCACCTTCACAGTAAGGCTTGGAGCCGATGACTTGGGCTCTGAGGACACCTTCGAAGACTTTGACCCCTTCAATGACTTAGAGGTCTGGTCAGCCTTGTCCAAGGACTCCTGAAAATCTGGCTTCAGTAAGCCTCTATCTACCAGCTTCCTTCTTCTCTAGTAAAACCCTACTACTGAAGGAATGGCAGATAGAGCAATCCTCCTGGAGGTGAACTGGCCCCAAACAAACAATTCACATGGGTGTCTGTAATGGACATCTTCTGCCCACATTTTGGACACTTCTTGAAGCCAGATTTCTGTTTCTCTTTATGGTCAGACACTGTTATAGACAGCACCACAGAAAACACTGAATGATCAATCACACTGTTCTAAGTTGTCAGATCCCTGAACAACCATCAACCTAATCCAAAGAATATACAGTAACACTAAAGCCGAAAACATGGTTACTGAAACAAAACACACTGCAAACTGTAAAAATTCTAAATGTTCTAACAGTCCTCCAAGTTGCTAGATCCCTGAACAACTGTAAGGATATATCTAATTATATAAATATATATAACTATCTAACTAAGCACACTACTATCTAAACACACTAACACACTGTTTACAGGTAAAATGGATAGGAAGTAACTAAAGAACAGCCATAGGTCTAAGAGCAACCGCTCTGCAAATGACAACACTAATCAAGATTTGAAAAAAAGAAATTCAAAGGCTGAATAGCCCAAAAGCAGTATAACTGTAATATCTTTAGATATCTAAACAATTATCAGCAGAAAATTGCCAAAAAAACAAGTAAATATAAACAAACTGGCCAGAACTCTGATAACCTGCGATCAATTGCAGCGGCAAACAAGATCTGAGGTAGGACAGAGGGCATCATGGGATAGGGACCTGGCCCCGAGCTACTCTGAGATCGTCAGCTAGTAAAGCGGGTGACTCTGAGCCAATGGTTCGGCTTCGAACCCATGTGTAAGAATAAACGGTGAGATTGAACAACTTCACATCAATACATTCATTTTCCTCCTTAGTATTTTAAAACGTGTGATATTCTGTACTAATTTTAACAAACTGTCATCCTTTTATACTACAAAGCCTTGTCAGACTCTGGGACTTGTACTGGTGACCTACTCCTCAGGCCTACATGGACAACACCCATTTGGTTACATTATTCCTCCCTATAATGAGACATGAACTCAACTTGGCTGGTATGTCCACTGCACTGACTTCCTGAGCATTAAGAGGCAAATAAACTGAGAAATGGAGACAAATAATTTGCTACTCACTCTCCTTCAGACTATCACCCTGTTCTTCCTTCCTCTTCTGGGTTTCCTTGGCTTCTTTAGAGGCGACATACTCTTGCCTTCTCTTTTCCTTAGCTTTTGCTTTTTGTCGTTTCCGTAGTTCTCGCTCTCTGGCTTCCTTCTGTTTTTGCGCAGCTTCTCTACGCCGCTCCTGTTCTGTTAAAGTTAAAAAATATTTCTGTCATTTCAACCAACAAAAAGACAACAGTTTCTTGTAAAGGACAGGCATGTTTGACAAGCAAGACTGCAAACAAACAGCTAAGCCTTCTGGCTTCTGCCAATAAAATCCATAGAATATGTAATTGCAGCCAACGGCCACTAAGAGCTGAAAAATACTGAATAAAGACAATGAAGGAAAAAACAAACCTTATAATGAAGGCTTGGAAGGTGGTTAGAATGTCATTCAGATCATTTATCTATATGGTGAATGTGCTCTCATGTGCTCCAGGTTTAATTTAATGGAAACTATTTCCTGAACTCATTAACACAGCCCATGGTGCAAACTATGCTTCTTTATACATGGTCTACAAATTTTCTACTTCAGCAAACCTCTAGTAATACTAAGATCTCTGGCTGTTTTAATAAAGAAATGAAGGAATTTACTGCAAGGGGAAGAATGCAAGAGTTTGGATATACTACCTTTTTCAACGTAAAAAGCTAATTCGAGCGTTACTGGTACTACATCGCAGAAATCTATGGACAACTTATAATACACTTATAATTTTTGCCAAATTATCTATCGGAGGAGGAGGTTATGGTGCATAATTGCTGAACCTGAAGCCTACTGTGACATTTCAGTGTTTATTGCTGGATTTATCTATTTGGAGTTGCGTGGTGTGGAATAGCTTATCACTCAGAGCCATTGTTTACATCATCGGAAACCAGTCTGGAGACCAGCGAATGAGTGAGTTGGGATTTTATCAACATCTCTACTATATTCTGCCTAAGTGAATTTGAAAACTTTTTTCATCTGACTAAAAGAACTGACTCTTGAATATCGGCGACATCTTAGCGTTTATTGCCGGCTTTAGTTATGTGAATTCATGAAGGCTTGGGACAATATATGACTGATGGGTTGTTTTCCGTTTGTAGATACTGGGCACAAGTTTAGAAACTAGCAAACTGACTGTATAAATGTTTTTTTTCATCGTCGTGCTTGGTGAACTCTAAAAATGTTCTTATTCAACTAAACTGGCGCTTATTAGAGACCATCTGATTATAATATATGTGGTGACAAATGATTTTTTGAGGGATATATTAAGTCTGCCATGTTTCATTGTTATGCTATCTAAATATTGTTTTTGCTGTCACTTTTCTAAACTGTACTAGACCCGCCATTTTGTTTAGAATTTACAAATATGTTCTATGACAAATAAGCATATACATGGATATAACTATGTTTTATGAACATTGAATTGACAACTTGTTAGGTTATATTGAGGATATGTAGGGGACTATGAAGTGTGGAATAAACTGTTTTTGCACTCCGCAAATAGTTTATTTGATTTATGCGCTCATTTTGTCACTCGTTGGGAACACTTGGTGTTCTGTAATAATACATTTATCCTTATAGTGGAAATAATTAAGTTATTTGGTATATAGTGTCTTTAAGACATTACCTGTGTCTTGGTGGATCAACACATTATATTTTTAGCGAGCTTTTTATTGCTTGGCCTTGATCAGACCCTGCACAGTAGCATAACAATAGGTTGAAAGAACTCTGAAAATAGACTAAAGTATAATGCAAGTTGCGATTCATGATATAACACCGATTACAACTTAACCTACAGTAGCAACTACGGCTTTTTGAATTGCTATAAAGGACATTGCAACTCTGTTTTTGCTTTTTATCAATTCTACATGTATGCATCCTGAATTTTATATGATAGGATACAAGTGTTGTTGTTGGGAGCACGCATCTTTGGTAAATCAATCCTCGGACGTTGCTTTCCCTCATTTAATAATTGTCATTTGGGAACTGTGTGTTAGTTGGTTTGGGCTTCTCTGCATCATCCATTTTTCTATAGACAGAGGGTTATATTTCTTGGATAGTTGCATACACACAAGGGACTTAACTCTCTCTGACCTAAATATCTTTTCATTTCTAATCTGACTTCATCTACCATGCTCACTTTTCCTACTATAATCCTTGCCCTACATTTATCCTAATCCTCATTCTACTTCCTTTGCATCACACCTCCTCTTATACCAACTTCCACCTACACCCTATACCTCCTCCTCCACACCCCCACCTCACAAATCACTTCCACAATATCTCTGCCTCTATCTCCCTCTGACCCCATCCTTCTCTTAAAAGTAAAACTCTTCCGAATCCCTACTAAATTCTACAAATCCAAACCCACCCCTACCATCCATTCCTAACCAAACACAATCCTCACAAACTTATTCCCCTTCTCTCTTACCTCTGCTTAGCAGGTGACATTCATCCCAACCCAGGACCAAACATTTCTGTAACAAACAACCCTAGCTCCAACAACAAATCCACCAGTAAATACCTTAAATTTCTCACCATCAATGCCCAAAGCTTAGAAAATAAGCTTACCCTCTTTCATGCCTGGCTCGATCATAATATACCTGACATTGTAGCCATCTCTGAAACCTGGCTAAAACCATACATAACCGACTTAGAACCCCCCCCCCCGGCTATCAATCTCTCTGATCCGACCGCCTAAGTAAAAGAGGTGGTGGTGTAGCTATAATCTACTCCAATCATTTGTCCATCACTCCCTACCCTAACCCTATCCCTTCCTTTAATAATGCTGAACTTGGAACTGGCCTTCTAAAATTAAACGACCATAAAAATATCTGCATCATCTCCCTTTATATTCCTCCTGGTAACAACACCAGTACCCTGGAACACATCCTCTCCTGGACCTCCTCTAATATTAAACTTGAAACCTATATTATGGGTGATGTAAATATTGACTGGTGAAAAATCATCAACCCTAATCCTACCATTTCAATCAATCTCTTCAATTTCACTCAACTCACTAACTCCATTACTAGGCCCAACAAAACCAACCCCCCCAGACTCCATCCTAGACTGGATCCTGATCTCACCCTAACAAAATCTGGTGTCACTCCTGACACATTAGGAGGTCACCTCCCTGCCTTCACCCATAGAGCTACACCCTCTTTCTCACATTCCCACCAACTTTTGCATACTTGCAACCTCGCTAACTTTAACCCTTCTACCTTTTCTGACTCCCTTAAGTTCACTAACTGGAACCCACTAAAAACCCTACCTTTAGACGATGCCATTGACTATTTCAACTCTACATTCTTAACTTCAATAAGAACAAAAAGAGTTAAAGCTAAAACCGCCCCATGGCTTACCAAAGAAACCAAAAAAAATATGCTACAAAGAGACAAAACCTGGAAGAGCCATCTCCAACATAAACAGCCTGTACTGTTACTTAAATACAAACAGCTGCAAAACCAAGCTAAAAAATCAAGTCATTAAAGATAAAAAAAAATCCTACTACATCAAACTCCAAATAAATCATGCAAAAAACCCCAAACAATTCTGGAGCTCTATTAATTCCCTCCTCAAGCCTGGTACAAAAAACAACCCATGTCCTGATACTAGTAAATCTGAACAAGAAATCTCCGAACTATTCGACACCTTCACCTCTTCTATTGCTGATCTAATCAAGACCTTCCCCAACAATAACCCTCCACCCCACTCTGCTCAAGCTTCCTCCTCCTCCTCTCCTACACCCCCTACTTTTGAACTTAAACCTGTATCTACCTACCTTATAAAAAAGCTTCTCTCCAAACTTAAACCTTGCACCAATGCCCCAGACAACATTCCTTCCTCCTTCTTAAAAATTGCCTCCAACAGTATTGCTCTCCCTATCAGCATCCTGATAAATATATCACTACTTGAGTCCTATGTACCCATACTATGGCATTCTGCATTTATTCTACCACTCCACAAGGGTGGTAAAAACTGTAATGTTTCCAATTTCTGCCCTATAGCCATCCTCTAACCAATCTCTAAACTTCTTGAAAAATGCATACACCTGCAGCTCATGCCATTCCTTACTGAACACCAGCTACTCTCTCCTACCCAACACGGCTTCCGTCCTGGACACAGTACCAACACAGCCCTTCTATCCTTCTTACATTTTGTCAATCTAGCTCAAGACTCTGGTAACATAGTTTCAGCTGTTCTACTAGACTTATCTAAAGCTTTGGATACCATCTCCCACACCCATCTATTAAATCATTTATTGAATCTCTACATCACCCAAAAAAACTCTTTCCTGGTTCTCCAGCTATCTTTCTGACAGGTCCCAAGCTGTCAAATGGGACCAGGCCTTACCCATTTTCCTCCCCACCCCTACAGGAGTACCCCAAGGTTCCATACTAGGCCCTTTGCTATTTAACATCTTTATTATCGATTTCTACAAAGCCATACCCAATACCAAAATTGTCCAGTACGCAGACGATTCCACTTTGATCTGCTGCGCCTCTAACCTATCTGATCTTCAGTCTCTAACTCAAACTGTCTTCTCAATTACTGAAGACTGGATGCACCAAAACCACCTCTCACTAAACGCTAACAAAACTAAGATTCTTCTATTCACTCCCTCAAAATCCACTCCCATTGATAAAAACTCACTTCAAATTACCAGCCTTAACAATTCCATTATCGAAGTCATTCCCTCTGCCAAACTCCTGGGGGTCACCATCGACGAACACTTAAAATTCAATACTCACATCCAACTTAACATCAAGAAAACCCACATAAAACTCAGCCTACTCTACAGAAACAACCACTTCCTCACTCCCTCCACCAGACCAACTTTGGCCACTACCTATCTCCTCCCCTCTCTTTTGTATGGTGCTCATCTGCTTACCAAACTATATTCCACACTCACCTTCAAACTGGAAGTATGCTACAACAAAAATCTCCAGATTCGCTACCAAGGCAAAATCCTCCTCCCATCACTGCACCACCCTACACTCTTTAAATTGGCTTGAACTCCCGAATCAACTTGACTTCCTCCAAATCGTCACAGCCCACAAATTATTCCAACCTACTAGCTGCCCTGCATTATCCAATATCCTACAACCATATACCCCCCCCCCTTAGACCTACTCACCAAAACCTTATAACAGTCCAAAAACCCAAGCGCCCAGCTGGTCAACTTCTACTCCCCTTTTCCCTAGCCAAAAAATGGAATGCCCTGCCCTCTACTCTGAGGACCTGTGACAATCCACACACCTTCAAAACACAACTTTATTCATACCGGTTTCTTCACAGGAAATGTAAAGTACAGTTTTGTACGTTCATAAATGTAGAAGTTAGAGTGTTAACACTGCTGCAGTCATTACACTTGGGTTATCCTGTCGTCAGGCGGTCCCACAGTCAGCCAGAGTTCCAAAGTCTTGGTCCGGCGTCGGTTGCTGTCACCTCCTCCCTGACGTCAGTGTAACAGGGGTATATAAGATGCAGCCGATGCCATTTCCTTCAGTTTTTCCTGCCCCAGATGTTAGGTGCCCCCAAACAGGTAGGCAATTCAAATTGCTAGTAAACAATACCAAAGAAAAACAAACAACCATTTTTAGTTACCAGCAAATACGCCCCATAGGTAATAAAGGGTAGATGTCCTAGGTCAGTACCAGAAAGTAAGAGGGGAAGGAGGGAGGGTAACCTGGACTGCAGCAGTGTCAACACTCTAACATCTACATTTATGGTAGGTACAAAACTGTACTATGTTCCATCGTGTTACACTGCTGCAGTCATTACACTTGGGTGGAATCCCAAAGCTGAGGTAGGGAGGCTGGATCTATAAGGTATTAGGGGTGGCTATAAGGCCCTGCAGTACAGCAGTGGCGAAGCCAGCTCTGGATTTGGAGTATAAAGGCAAGTGGTAATGTTTGGTGAAGGTATGCACAGAACTCCATGTTGCTGCTTCCAAAATATCCTTGGTAGGTACTCCTCTGAGGTACGCAGTTGAAGTGGCTGTTGCTCTGGTGGAGTGAGATCTAATGCTGCTAGGTACAGGTTTTCCCATGGTGGGTATAGCAGAAACGTATACAGTGTCCTATCTATTTTGAAATAGTCTGCTTTGAAATGTTTTTCCCCTGTGATCCTGCAGCGTATGCTACCAATAATAGCTCAGATTTTCTGAAAGCTTTGGTTTTGTCCAAGTAGAAGCGTAGCTGCCTGTGAATGCCCAAAAAATGTAGTAGTCTCTCCCCTTTGTTCTGTGGTTTTGGATAAAAAGTTGGCAAGTGAATGGTTTGGTTTAGAGCCACACTTGATACCACCTTTGGTATAAACGTAGGGTTAGTTCTTAAAGACACCCTGTCCTGGTGGAAGATGAGGAAAGGTTCCACTGCCATTAGTGCCTGTAATTCTGAAATTCTTCGTGCTGATGTTATTGCCAGTAGCAGAGCAGTTTTCCAAGAGATGTATTTTCATTCTGCTGTGTTAGCTGGCTCAAAAGGAGGTAAAGTTAATTTTTCCAAAATAAAGTTGAGGTCCCAAGTTGGTGTAGGTGCTCTATGGGACGGTCTTATGCTTTTAGCCCCTCTGAGGTATTGTTTGAGCAAAGGATTAGAAAAAATTGGTGGATCCGTGTTGTAATGAGCAGAGATAGCGGAGGCATGGATCTTGATGGATGAAAAGGAGAGGCCCTTGTCCAGCATCTCAGGCAAGTATTGTAGTATCTCAGGAATGTTTGGGACAAGAGGGTCAAGGCTGTGCGCTTGGTTCCAGGGACAGAATCTCTTCCATTTATCCGAGTATGCTTTCCTGGTGCTAGGCCTTCTGGCATCTAGAATGACATTCATAACAGCTTTGGAGAGAGGCATTGCTTGCTTGACTAGGGAATTTTCCATGCAGCTAGGTTTAAGGTCTTTAGCTGGCTGTGAAGTATCTGATTGTTGTGCTGTGTCAGCAACTGTGAGATTTGAGGTAAAATCCGGGGTGGTTCTTGTGCTAAGTTCTTTAAGATTGGGTACCAGTGCTGGCGTGGCCAGTCTGGTGCAATCAAGATCATTTTTGGCTCTTCCTGCCTGGCTTTTATGAGTATCTTTGGAAGGAGAGGTAAAGGAGGGAAAGCGTATACTTGTAGTTTTTTCCAGCTGAATGACAGGGCATCCACTTTCCATGCTTGTGGATGGTAGCTCCTTGTGCAGAATTTCTGTAATTGGCAGTTATTTGGGGAAGCAAACAGATCTATGTCCGGGCTCCACCATTTTTGTATTATGATTCTGAATATTTGTGGGTTCAGTTCCCATTCGTGTGGGTCCATAATGTTTCTGCTTAGGTCTGCCAGTGTGTTTTTCTCACCTGGCAGGAATTGTGCTTGCAGATGAACTTGGTAGTTTAGAGCTGTGTTCCACAAGATCATGGCTTGTCTGCAGAGGGGGTAGAAGTGTGTGCTCCCTTGCTTGTTTATGTACCACATAACTGTGGTGTTGTCTGTATTTAGTAGTAATTGTCCTGGATGCAGTAGGTCCTTGAAAGCTATAATAGTATTTTGTACAGCTAGCATCTCTTTTTGATTGATGTGGAGATGTCTTTGCTCTGTAGGCCACTCACCCTGGATACATTTTCCTACCATGTGTGCTCCCCAGGCGTAATCCAATGCATCTGTTGTCAGTGTCTTCCTGGCTGTGGGTTGAGTGAAAAACTGTCCCTTGTTGAGGTGACAAGCTTGTGCCCACCATCAAAACTCCTGTTGTAGGCATGGAATTAGTGGTATAACTGTTTCCAAACTTTGACAGTGTTGAGACCATATGCTCTTTAGGTACCATTGTAGTTTCCTCATATGCAGTCTGGCATATGGAATTAGTAGTATGCAAGATGCCATGTAGCCCAAAGGCCCGCAGAATTTTTCTTGCAGGGAGTTGGGTCTTTGTTGCCATTAATTGAAAATATTGAGTCAGTTGTCCTTGCTCGTCTGGCGTGAGATAAGCCATCTGGGCCGTTGTGTTCCAGCTGGCACCCAGGACTATTATCAGTTGTGAGGGCACTAGTTTTGATTTCTTTTCGTTTACTATGTACCCCAGGAAACTTAACTTTTTTTACATACGCCAGATGCTTTAGTAAAATGTCCTTGCTCTCTGCTTGAATCAGGCAGTCGTCCAGGTATGGATAAATTTGAATTCCTTTTTGCCTGCAAAATGCAATTACTGGTGCCAGGCACTTTGCGAAGACCTGGGCGCAGTAGATAAGCCAAAGGGCAGTGCAGAGAATTGATAGCGCATTGAACCAGCTAGAAATCTGAGGTATCTTCTGCAGTTTTGTCTGATAGGAACATGCAGGTATGCCTCTTTGAGGTCCAAAGTCACGAGCCAAGCTTTCTTGCCCAGCATGGGAAGAAGCTGCTGTAGTGTCAACATCTTGAATTTCGGAACATCCAGGTAAGTGTTTAGTGTAGAAAGGTCCAGAATGAGTCTCCATGCTTTGTCCTTTCTGGGAACCAGAAAGAGCCTCGAGTAAAATCCTTGTCCCTGTGGTGGTACCTTTTGAATAGCTCTCATGTCCATGAATGCTGTAATTTGTTTGAGCCTCTGCCCATTGATTTGGTGGCAGATTTGGCATTCCTTTTAGCCTTGGCAGGGTGTGAAAATGGAACCTGTAACCTTGAGATACAATGTTGAGAACCCATTTGTCTTTGGTAATGCAATGCCAGTTGTGACAGAAAAGTGCCAGTTTTCCTCCTAAGAGGGCTGCCAAGAGAATACTGTTTGGCAGCTGTAGTGGAAAGTCATTGAGGCGGTTTATAAGGTTGAGACCTGTCTTCCCCTTCTTTCTGGCCTGGTGTGCCCCATTGTCGAGGCCTGTAAGGGCCTTGTGTCTGAACTCTACCTCTTGGACGTCTGTATCTGCTCCTTTGAGGTCTATCTGTGACTGGAAAGGACCAATTCTTTGTTGGCCAATTTATGCTAAAACGAGGAGGCTGAACCTGTAAGAAATCTTTCACCGTTTGCATAGATTTTGCCTTATCCTCCATCTTCTTTAATACCTCCTCTGCCTTAACTCCAAACAGCACATCCCACTGCAAAGGTGCATCCAATAATTTGACCTTAACATGATCTGGTAATGTATGTTCTTTTAGCCAAGCATGTCTTCTAATGACAGAGCCTGTAACTGTTGCGCCTGTAACTGTTGCTCTACAGGGGGCCTCTAAGGAATCAAACCCACATTGCAAAGTATGTTTTCCCACTTGTTCAGCTGCATGCAATAAATCCTGCATTTCTTTTAACTCATTAACCCAGAGTACCGTCTCATAGCGCCTCTGTGCTTACATCAGAGCATGCTATGAGACGATTGGAAATGTAAGCTGTTACCCCAGAGTGCCTTCCAGCAGCGTTAGTAAGTTTACAGACATAATGAAAGGCTATGGGTGAATAAGCTGAAAAAGTAACGGAAGGTTGTCAGTTACTGTTTCAACTTATAATTTAGAGTGGTGTTTCCTGATGGTCCTTTTGGACTTTTACTGTCCTTTCTTATGATTACACTAAGCGGACTCCATCTGCGTTTCCTGAATGAAGCGGTGCCGGCCAATCAGATTCCTACAATGCAAACCACTGCTCGCATAACATCTCCATCCCCATTCTAAGTTTCCATTGTCCTGCTTAAATTAATAGAGGGTCCAACAGCAGCTTTGTTTTTTCCATACATCTGCAGACATTCGCTGCTTTGCTACTGGATACAGCTATATTTTTTTTTCCGGCCCCCTTGGATTGCTGGACTGAAGAGAGTACAGCTGCAGCCCCACCGAAACTCAGTCAGCTGCAATGGAGACCGGAATCACACTTGTCTGCAGTAAGTGTGGTTGTGTGAGTGAATGCATGCATGAAAGTAGAATGCCTGTCTGTGTAAAAGAATAGGAGACTGTGTGTGTGTGTATATGACAGCGAGTGAGTATGGAGACAGAGTACTGTAAATTAACAGCTCGATCCAAGTAAAATGAGTTTTTTTGCTGCTTGTTTGCAGTTTGTGGGTTGGGGGAAGCTGTGGGTGAGTGTGGTTGTATGTCTGCCTGCTTGTGTGAGCGAATGCATGAAAGTGAAATGTATGTCTGTGTGAAAGAAGAGGAGACTGTGTGTAAGAAGAGGAGACTGTGGGGGTGTGTGTGTGTCGCAGCGATTGAGCATTCAGATAGATCGAGCCATTAATTTACAGTTTTGTTTGTGTCTTTCGGCTTTTCCCGGTTAGGGGTCGCCACAGCAGAACTCCGGTCCGTTAATTTACAGTAGTAGTTGTAATTTTCTGTTTTTCCCAGGCTTGTGCTGATTAGTTCAGTATGTATTGCTTGTTGTGTAGTCCTGTTTTTTTTTTTTTTTGAAAATGCTTGTTTAGTAAGCTTGCAGAGTCTATGCTTGAAGGATTTTGTATTTAAAGGGGTAGCCGAGCACCACGTGTGCTAGTTCTGGCCCCATTGCCGCTGTGGGAATTCACTGCTTTATCTTTTTTTTTTTAGATCTTCCTTGTTGGTTTTGCACAATTTTGTATTCGTATAAACCCTTTTGGCAAATATTGTAGTCCTTTCGAGTCTTCTGTGCGCTATTAGTTAGGTTTTCCGACTACCGTTCTGGTTGTTTCTACGTAAAAGGGAGATGACATGTTTAGTACTTAAAGTCAGGCAAGGGGTCAATTCATTCGTATTTCATGCATTGTTAGTGAAAATGATTGCTTTATTAAACAGTGTGTTGTGCTTAAGAACCTTCTGCAGATTAGAAATTATCACACAGGGTTGCTGGATTCTATTATCACAGAAATCAGTGCAGCGAGAGATGTCAAGTTCCCATCAATCAGAAGTGGCTTTGTTCCTGCTAAGACAAGGAACTTTTCTCCTCATCTTTCTATTGGTTCTTTAAGTCAGGGTTCAGCAAGTTAGGAGGAAGTTTGTGTCTCTACAGCATCTAAATCTTACAGCTTGCACATCCCAGCTGACTCTACTCGCATCCCTATTGTGGTTTTATTTGCAAGCATGACACTTAGCTTTCCTAAACCCGCAACGATACAAAGGGACACCACCTTCATTGCTCTGCTTGAACAGACATTTTTTTTCAACTTGAATGCGTCCTTTTGGGCCATGAAGAAAGCAATACTTTATTTTTATTAATATTATTGGGTGAAGAAGGAAAATAAGAGGCTGTTCTGTATTGTTTGAGTTGGCACATCATGTATTGCAGAGTTTGACAGCCATGCCGCAAAGTGTAGAATGCTTTGTCCTCATCCAAGTGTGTGTGTGTGTGTGTGTGGGGGGGGCACTTTGTATTTTTTTTTTCTGTTATTGTTTTTTATTTTTAGTCTTCCTAATCATTTTTCAACACCCCTAGTGTTGATTTGACACATAGAATTTCAAGTAATGGAACCAGATCAGACAGTGTAAGCAACAGAATATAATAATTCCTATAGCCATTCTGAATAAAATATCTCTATACCTGCAAGTATATGCATGCATGCATCTATTTGTTTGAATATGTGTGTGTGTGTGTGTGTGTGTGTGTGTGTGTGTGTGTGTGTGTGTGTGTGTGTACTTCTGTATGAATGTGTCTTTGTATAGAATTAATTTGCTATGTCACTTTTATTGCATATATTACTCAAAAATGCTTCATAAATTATTAATAATGCCAACAGCTTCAACATGGCCATAGTGTTTACTGTTTTGGAGTTCCTATAGTCCTCTGAAACTCGATGTCTTTCCTCAGAGATACCATGGTTTATTTGCTGTCCTCAGGGAGAGGCAGCCCATTACTGGGTCTGTTTTCTCCTCACTTTGGTGTGGCACTTTAGGCTTATGGCCCCAGTTCAAGTTGATTACAGAGAGACAATTTTCCATTTTTTTTTTTATCATTTTCTCCCTGCTGCTGCAATGCCTGATCCTTGCACATGGTGCACATTCCCCGATATCTAGTAGCAGTACATTCTAGCATCTTTGCAGACTTCAACTGTATCTGCTCCGAGATAGGTAAGCAGGCATTTGCTGCTTACTGACACCTCCAAAGCCAACTCATTCACTGTCAAGCTGCTTCACGATCCTGCATTATAGTCAGGGCTTCATGATTCAGTGCCACAGATCCATCCATTTTTTTAAAACCTTTTTTTTTTTTTTTTTTTTCATTTACTAAGACATGCCACACATTACCAAATAGAATCCTGACGTTACAGAATATATTGTAGGTAGAAATGCACATGACAAATTATTGCAACAGGTATAATTCATATATGAATAGAAATAGTCAGAAGTAATTTGGGTAAATTTGAAGAAAGGAAGAAATATTTAGAAGTAAAAAAACTCCAAATTGAACTGAATTCAAGGTGCCAACCAGTCACCAAAGTACTTCTTTGAATTAAATTCTTAGAAGTTCTACAGCTTATAAATACAGCAAGGAAGTAAGAAGTAATATGTTTGGTTAGCAGACAAGTACGCATACAGACTGTAGAACACTATATATAAAAAAAAAATATATATATATATATATATATATATCAATGCATTTTTTATTTATAGTTGTTATTACATTGTTATAGAAGATCATGTTACAGATCTATTTTCAACATATGCATGCTGATATCTGGTTTAAGGTTTCAAGTCCCATCTTTTCCAGTACTGACAATTTATCCAATACTAGGACAGTTTACCCTATCCCCATTTTGGAACCAAACTGCTGACTGTTTCATTTGGTGCATGTACATACCAGTAAATGTTAAGTGGTCATCTTATGTAATATTTCATTCTAGCACTTGTGCATAAATCATTTTCTTGACCAGGTTGCTTGGGGGAATGTTTCATTTGGTGGTTGCACAAACTAGCAGATGTTACTGAAGGCTTATGAGTAGCGATCTGATCATAATTCATGGGTGAGGTACATGCTGAAAGAGGTATTGTACTCAATAATGGACCTTATAAGGGAAAAAATACTATGATTTTATTATATGACTTTGTATGGCAGTGTGAAATGTCTTTAACCGTATTCTGTTTTGTTGTCTTATTTTTGGAATTGTATTGGTTGAGACAGAGGTTCAAGTTTGAATGTACTGCAAACCCTTAGATCAGTTTTACATAGTTGTGTTCCTGACTATCTAAAGCTGATTATTTCCATAGGCCACTTTCTCACCTCTGTCAGCTGTTTCAAGTGAAACAGTGAAAAAACAAATGTCCTTTATGTACATCTGCTGGTCCAAACTTTTTGAGGGCATTTCTTGTGCACAGCCCTCTTCAGGTCACCACTCAGATTTTCTATTGGATGTAGGTCTGGGATGTTTTTCTGTGTAAGAAAAGGCGTCTGTCTTGCAACCCTACCCCATAGTCCAGACACATGGAGTATACAGGAGATGACTGTCTTATATTACACCTGTACAAGGAATATGATGCATGTCTACTGAACAGATAATGTGATGCAATTTCCCACCTGTACATTAGGTGTTCGTTTTCGAATTTTTGATTTGGTGCTTGTACATACCAGGAAATGTTACTGAATGGTTGTTTCGGGGAAATCTTTCATTCTGGTGCCTGTGCATACATTATATTGAAGGGCTCGCTTGGGTGAATGCATAATTTATGGTTGTACATACTAAGAAACATTACAGATGTTTCGTTTGGAGAAGTGTTTTAATTTTGGACATTATGCATACTGCAACATTCTACTGAAGGGGTTTCTTGGGTGAAGTGTTCATGCTGGTGGTTGCACATACTAGGAAATGTTACTGAAGGCTTGTTTGTGGAAAAGTTTCATTTTGGGTGCATGTATACCCAGACATAATTACGAGGATGTTGCTTGGGGAAATAATTCATTGTGTATCAGGGAAGTGCTTGTGCATACATGATCTCACTGATGAAGTGACTGCTTGGCCAAATTGTGTCATTCTGGTGCCTGTGCATACAGAATGCAAACTGGAGGGGTTACTGGGGACATATAGAAAGTCAGTCTGCAAATTACATTGGGGTACATCACTTCTGCTTGTATTATTCTATTTGTGATCATACTGACTGAGTGAGATAAAGGTTATCACTAGGTGACTACTGACAGCATGGAGCTACCATATTTTTTGTGCATTTCTCCTGGCTTTGTTAGTCGTGTGGAATTTAGGTGGGAGGAAGGCCTCAGTAATATTTAAGTGTTATACTATTTTGACTAAATGCCTCTGGTCTTCTCCTTACTGATGACACTGAGTCTGTTACATAACAGCTGCACAATGTAGTATAATGAATGCCTACTCAACAGGTTATGTGCAGCAATTATCACCTGTGTCTCAGCATGCATACCTTTGCAGTAATGAAAGGAAGGTCATTATCACGTTAGCAATACGTGCAGTTACAATAGAGCAGTTAGTCATCACTTTTCTTGGAAAAGTCTCAGCTGCTGTCACTGTTATTCACATAAGTAGAAGTCGTTATCACTTTGATGCATGCACAAGTCAGTTGTGTTTTTTCTCTGCTTGGAGTCATTGCAAGCAACCCCACTCAGTCTTCATGAACTGCCTATCCTCCTAAACCCCTGATTTTTTTCTTGCTGTATATATACATTTTATATATATATATATATATATATATATATATATATATATATATATATATATATAAAATGTATGTGTACATAATGTACTTGCACATATATAAATTGGTCACTCGCATAAATATGTATATATAATTTTGGCAATTGTGCGCATCTCCACATTTTCATGAAGGGGTCATTTGGGTGAATGTTTAATTTAGGGACATGTGTATAACATGTAGTAATGAAGATGTTGGTAGGGGAAATAATTCATTTGTGTACCAGGGAAGTGCTTGTGCATGCATGGTCAGACTGCTGAAGGTCGTAATACAGATACAGTGCAACAAGTATAGATTATCTACAGCTTATGTTTCAGCGATGGTTATTATAATTTTTTGTTACTGCATTGAGGAAAACTGATGGGTCTTATTGTAACCAGAGTGATGGTCAGATGCAATAACTGGAATTATTACTTTTGTCACTAATTCCAACATGGATGAACCAGATACGTTTGGCATTTCTACTTGTATTACTGTACATCTGCTTATACTCAGTAGTTGGGCAGAAGATGTTCACCTGTTCAGAAGGGATGGTGTTCACCTAATTGAGAAGGGCATTGCGTGAGGAGAGCTATGCAGGATTGGTAACATGCAGCTCGTGAGAAGAATGGAAAACACGCCATGACCAAGTAGGGCCAGTATAGTAAGCAAAACTCTTATTATGAAATGTGTTGTGTAAAATATATTTGAGTTTGGCAAATAACTGTGGTAAGGAGCTGGTGAGGATGCTGAGAAAGAACAACTGTTTTAGGAGAGTGCTACCACGTGCAATCTAATATGTCAGTGACCATCCTGCAATACTTCTTTTTTAGTCTGCTTTTATCAGGCATGTGTAGAGTTTAGATGACAGGAAGGGCTTACTAATACAGAAATTGATCCCTTAGGTCCAACTGCTGAATGGACACATGTAAAGAGAAAAGGCATAGGTAAGGCAGACTGCTGACACTGAAGGAGGTTGTGAGACTGCAGTGTTATCGGCTGTCTGAGTGGGTAGCCAGCACAGCTATCAGACAGATGAGATGGCCTTGCCTGCCAGTGTCCCATGTCTGTCCTGGGTTCATTAGTGGAGTGGCGGTCCTTACCTTGCTTTTTCTCTTTACATGTACCCATTCAGCAGTATGTTGGCTACACCAAGAATGTGTATAATTAGAATCGTATGTGTCTACATGGTAAAACAACTGCTTCTGAATGCTGTACACATGTACATATATCAGTTTTGTTAGTATTTAGGTTATGGAAATTATGATTTTTTCATAATTCGGTAAATAACTTTGCAAGGGAGCATGTCAGTGTGCCAAGTAATACCTCATTTTGTAGACAGTATTGATAGTTCCAACATGGTAAAAGAATTGTGCCTGTATGTTGTTACTCATATGCAGATATCAAAGTTTGTTTCGGACTTAGGTTATGGAAATTATGATTTTTTTCATACTTTGGTAAATAACTTTGCAAGGGAGCATCTGAATATGCCAAGCAATACCTCATTTTGAAGACAGTATTGCTAGTTCCAACATGGTACAAAAATGGTGTCTGTATGTTGTACTCATATGCAGATATCAAAGTTTGTTTCGGACATGGGTTATGAAAATTATGATTTTTTTTTTTCATATTTTGGTAAATAACTTTACAAGGGAGCATCTGAATATGCCAAGCAATACCTCATTTTGAAGACAGTATTGCTGGTTCCAACATGGTAAAAGAATTGTGCCTGTATGTTGGACACATGTGCAGATATCAAAGTTTGTTTGGAATTAGGTTATAGAAATTATGATTTTTTTTTCATATTTTGGTAAATAACTTTGCAAGGGAGCATGTCAGTGTGCCAAGTAATACCTCGTTTTGAAGACAGTGTTACTCCTTACAACAATGTAAAAGAAAGTACAGTTTTGTACCTACCATAAATGTAGATGTTCGAGTGTTCACACTGCTGCAGTCCTCACACTTGGGTTATCCTGCCGTCAGGCGGTCCCGCAGTCGGCCCGAATTTCAAAGTCTTGTCCGGCGTCGGTTGCTGTCACTTCTTCCCTGACGTCAGTGCGCCAGGGGTATAATAAGCTGCATCCAACGCCATTTTCTTCAGTTTTTCTTGCCCCAGATGTCAGGTGCCCCCAAATAGGTAGGCAATACATATTGATAACAACAGGTATACATAAAAAATAACAACAATACCTTCAGTTACAAGCAAATACACCACAAAGGTTTTATAGGATAGAGAGGCATAGATAAGGCCAGTCAGTTCAGAGGGGATGGAGGGAGGGTAACCAGGACTGCAGCAGTGTGAACACTCGAACATCTACATTTATGGTAGGTACAAAACTGTACTATGTTCATCGTGTTACACTGCTGCAGTCATCACACTTGGGTAGAATCCCAAAGCTAAGGTTGGGTGGCTGGTCTAGAAGGAGTTAGGATTGGCTAGGAGGCCCTGCAGAACTGCAGTGGCAAATCCTGCTCTGGATTTAGAGTAAAGAGGCAGGTGGTAATGCTTGGTAAAGGTGTGCACTAAACTCCAAGTTGCAGCCTCCAAAATTTCCTTGGTAGGTACTCCTCTGAGAAAGGCCATTGAAGTGGCTGTAGCCTTGGTGGAATGTGGCCTAATGTGTTTTGGGACTGATTTTCCATGCTGTGTGTAGCAGTAACGAATACAGTGCCCTATCCATTTGTATATAGTCTGCTTTGAGATAGCCTTGCTCTGTGATCCTGCAGCATATGCTACAAACAGTTGCTCAGTTTTCCTGATAGCTTTTGTTTTGTCCAAGTAGAAGCGTAGCTGCCTGTGTATGTCCAAAGAATGCAGAAGTTTCTCCCCTTTATTCTGGGGGTTTGGATAAAAAGTTGGCAAATGGATGGTTTGGTTAAGAGCCACACTAGATACCACCTTGGGCATAAAGGTGGGGTTTGTCCTTAGAGAAACCCTATCCTGATTAAAAATTATAAAAGGTTCCACTGCCATTAATGCCTGTAGCGCTGAGACTCTTCGTGCTGAAGTTACTGCTAGGAGCAGAGCTGTTTTCCATGATAAAAATTTTAGATCAGCTGTATTTGCTGGCTCAAAAGGTGGCAGGGTTAGCTTTTCCAAAACTAAATTGAGGTCCCAAGTTGGTGTTGGTGCTCTCCGGGGCGGTCTTGATGGTTTTAGCCCCTCTGAGGTATTGCTTTAGCAAGGGATGATAGAATAAAGGAGGATCCGTGTTGTAATGTGCTGAAATGGCAGAGGCGTGTATTTTAATTGATGAGAAGGATAGGCCTCTGTCCAGCATCTCAGTTAAGTATTGTAAAATCTGAGGAATGTTTGGCACAAGAGGGTCAAGGCTTTGAGCCTGGTTCCAGGCGCAGAATCTCCTCCATTTTTCTGAGTAAGCTTTCCGTGTGCTAGGCCTCCTGGCCTCAAAAATGACATCCATAACCGCTTTAGAGAGAGGTGTTGCCTGTTTGACTAATGAATCTGCCCACGCAGCCAGTTTCAGGGTTTTGAGCTACCCGTGCAGGATCTGACTGTTTTGCTGAGTCAGAAGGTGTGGAATTTAAGGCAAAATCCATGGTGGCTCTTGAGCAAGGTTCCTTAAGATAGGGTACCAGTGCTGGCGTGGCCAGTTTGGAACAATCAGGATCATCCGTAGTTTCTCTTGTCTGGCTTTTAGGAGTACCTTTGAAAGGAGAGGCAAAGGTGGGAATGCATAAACTTTTAGGTTTTTCCAGCTGAACAAAAGAGCATCCACTTTCCATGCTTGTTTGTGATAAGTCCTTGTGCAGAATTTTTGTAGTTGGCAATTCAGTGTGGAGGCAAAAAGATCTATGTCTGGGCATCCCCATTTTTGCGTTACCATGCTGAATATTTGCGGATTCAATTTCCATTCGTGAGGGTCCATAATATTTCTGCTTAGATCGTCTGCCAGAGTATTTCTCCTTCCTGGCAGGAATTGTGCTTGCAGGTAGACTTGGTACGTTAGAGCTGTGTCCCACAAGGTCATGGCTTGCCTGCATAGGGGGTAAGAATGAGTACCCCCTTGCTTGTTTATGTACCACATTACAGTGGTGTTGTCTGTCTTTAATAATAATTGTCTTGGATGCAGAAGGTCCTTGAAAAAGTACAGTTTTGTACCTACCATAAATGCAGATGTTCGAAGATCCACATTGCTGCAGTCCTTACTTATGGGTAGTCCGCTGTCCTCGGTCGGCCCGAATACCAAAGTATTAGGCTGACGTCGGTCATGGGCGCCTAGATCTGACATCAGAGCGTCAGGGTATAAAGGCGCATGACCGACGTCATATCCTCAGTCTTTTCTTGCCCCAGATGTCAGAAGGCCAAACCAGAAAGGCCACAGCCAAAAAAGTACAGTTTTGTACCTACCATAAATGTAGATGTTCGAAGATCCACATTGCTGCAGTCCTTACACTTGGGTAGTCCGCTGTCCTCGGTCGGCCCGAATATCAAAGTATAAGGCTGACGTCGGTCAAGGCGCATTAGACTGACATCAGGACGTCAGGGTACAAATGCGCATGACCGACGTCATATCCTCAGTCTTTTCTTGCCCCAGATGTCAGAAGACCCTAAAAAGAAAGGTCAAAACCAAAAGACAGCAAACAACCAACCAACCAACCACCCTTGCACTAATAATATGTACAACATATACAATATACACAACATTTACAATCCAACCCACACAACCGCCTCTAACTACAGAGGGGAAGGAGGGAGGGTAAATTGGACTGCAGCAATGTGGATCTTCGAACATCTACATTTATGGTAGGTACAAAACTGTACTATGTTCTTCATCTCACATTGCTGCAGTCCTTACACTTGGGTAGAATCCCAAAGCAGAGGTAAGGGAGGATGGCAAAACTATAAAGAAGCAGGAGCTGCCAAAATGCCCTGTAAAATAGCAGTGGCAAAACCAGCCCTAGATTTAGAGTAAAGTGGAAGGTGATAATGCTTAGAGAAAGTATGCACTGAACTCCAAGTAGCTGCCTCCAAAATATCTTTAGTTGCCACCCCTTAAAAAGCTGTCAAGTGGCAGTAGCCCTAGTGGAATGAGGCCTAATCCCAGCTGGAATCTCCTTGCCATGATGGGAATAACAGAAAGCAATGCAAAACCCAATCCACTTAGAAATAGTTTGTTTTGACACAGGCTTGCCCTGAGAACTCAAAGCAAAAGAAACAAATAACTGCTGAGACTGCCTGAACCCTTTAGTTCTGCTCAAATAATATCGCAACTGCCTGTGCACATCTAAAGTGTGCAAAATCTTTTCCCCTTTATTTTGGGGATTTGCATAAAAAGTAGGCAAATGAATAGTTTGGTTTAAAGCCACACTAGAAACCACTTTAGGCATAAAGGAAGGATTAGTACGTAAAGATACCCTATCCTTATGGAAAATTAAGAAAGGCTCAACCGCCATAAGGGCCTGCAATTCAGAAACCCTTCTTGCAGAGGTAATGGCCAACAAAAAGCAGTCTTCCATGATAAATATTTCAACTCGGTAGTAGCTGCAGGCTCAAAAGGTTGTAGAGTGAGTTTCTCCAACACAAAATTGAGATCCCAAGCAGGAGTAGGAGCTCTACGTGGGGTCTTATATTCTTTGCCCCTCTAAGAAATTGCTTGAACAAAGGATGCAAAACAATGGTGGGTCACAGTCATAGTGAGCGAAATTGCTGCAGCATGAACCTTAATAGAAGAGAAGGACAAACCTTTGTCCAGTAACTCAGTAAGATATTGAAGAGCCACACTTAAATTAGGCTCAGAAACATCAAAATCCTTTGCTGCACTCCAAAATAAAAATCTCTTCCATTTATCTGCACACTTTCCTTGTACTAGGCCTTCTAGCTTCCAAAATAACATTCAAAACTTGCTGTGGAAGTTGAGACCCTCTATGGTTCAAAACAGAATATGCCAGGCTGTTAGGTGAAGAGAGTGAAGCTTGACATTGAGTAAATGACTGTTCTCCTGAGACAATAGGTGTGGAATCGAAGGCAAAGGCCATGGAGGCTCCTGTACCAGACTTCTCAGTAATGGGTACCAGTGCTGTCGAGGCCAATCTGGAGCTATTAAAATCATCTTTGGCTTGTCCTGTCTGACCTTTAGAAGTACCTTTGGGAGGAGAGGCAGAGGTGGAAAGGCATACACATGAAGATTGCTCCAATTGAAAGAAAGAGCATCCACTTTCCAAGCTGTGGGATGAAACCTTTAAGTGCAAAACTTTGGCAGCTGGTGGTTTAGTGGAGAAGCGAACAGATCTATGTCTGGAGTTCCCCATGACACTGTCAATTTCTGAAATACATGAGGATCCAATTTCCACTCGTGGGGATCCATAATTTCTGCTCAACACATCTGCTAAGGAGTTCTGTGCTCCGGCAGAAACCTTGCCTGAAGATGTAGCTGTACACTGAGAGCAGACTCCCACAAAATCATTGCTTGCCTGCACAGAGGACAAGAATGTGTTCCCCCTTGCTTGTTGATGTACCACATGACAGTTGTGTTGTCTGTTAGAATCAACACCTGCCCTGGAAGAAGAAAATCCTTGAAAGCTATTAATGCAAACTGGACTGCTAACATCTCCTTCAAGTTGATATGTAGATGTTGTAGTCTGGCAGGCCACTTGTCTTGTATCCACTTTCCATTTAGATGAGCTCCCCAAGCTTTGTCTGAGGCATCTGTCGTTAGAATCTGACTCGCCTCTGGCCGGGTCACAGAGAGTCCCTTGTTTAGGTGACATTCCTGAGCCCACCACAAAAACTCCTTTTGAATGCAAGGTATTAACTGAATGACAGTGTCCAGATCCTGGCAGTGCTGTGTCCATACATTTTTGAGATACCATTGTAGCTTCCTCATATGCAGTTTGGCATTGGGAAGCACCAGAATACAAGATGCCATGAACCCCAAGGCTTGAAGGACTGTCCTTGCAGTCAGCCTGGACTGATGAGACAATTGATGAAAGTAAAGGGAAAGAGTCTTTTGTTTTTCCGGGGTCAAAAAGGCCATCTGGGATGCTGTATTCAGTCTTACACCCAGAAAGCACATGTCCTGAGAGGGTACTAGACTGGACTTTATTTCGTTCACAGAATACCCCAGGCATCTTAGCACTGCTATCACATATTCCAAATGATGAAGAAGCTCGTCCCTTCCTTGAGCCAGAATCAGGCACTCGTCCAAATAAGGATAGATCTGTATTCCTTTTAGCCTGAAGAAAGCTATCACTGGAGCCAGAACTTTCGTGAACACTCTGGGCGCAGTAGATAAGCCAAAGGGCAATGCAGAGAACTGATAATGAGAAGTCCCAGCCCGAAAACGCAGATACTTCCTGCAACTCAGTCTGATAGGAACATGAAGGTAAGCCTTCCTTGAGATCCAAAGTTACCATCCAATGATCTTTGCCCAGCAGAGGTAAAAGCTGTTGTAACGTCAACATTTTGAACTTGGGAATGTCCAGATAAGTGTTGAGGATAGATAAATCCAAAATTGGTCTCCACGTGTTCCCCTTCTTTGGTACTAGGAACAGGCGAGAATAAAATCCTAGGCCCACTTCTGGCATAGGGACCGGCTGTATGGCCCCTATTTGAAGTAGCAGAGAAATTTGTTTGTGAGCCTCTATTCTTTGCTGAGGAGGGACGTCTGGCATGCCTTTGAAAGGAGGCAAGGTATGGAAATAAAACCTGTAACCTTGGTGTATGATATCCAATACCCATCTGTCTTGGGTAATTAAACTCCAATTTTCCTTGAAAAGTGCCAACCTTCCTCCCAAAGGTGCTGCCAGACGAGAAGGCTCTGGCAGCTGAAAAGGTAGGTCATTGGGTCTGTTTACGAAAGGACTGACCCCTGCCCTCACCGAAGACTGTGCAGGTGAACTCCCTGTTCTAGGCCTGAAAGAGCCCTGAGCTCTGCCCCTACCACGCCTAGATCTACCCCTAGACTGGGAATCATAAGAAGGATACGTCCACCCCTTGGTAGGCCAATTTCTACTAAACTTCGGAGGCTGAACCTGCAAAAAATCTTTAACAGTCTGCATAGACTTAGCCTTGTCTTCCATTTTCTTTAAAACTGCCTCAACAGGTGAACCAAACAACACATCAGATTGTAAAGGAGCATCTAAAATCCTTGTCTTAACATGGTCAGATAAATTCTGATCCCTCAGCCAGGCGTGCCTGCGAAGAACTGACCCAGTGGCAGCCACCCTAGACGAGGCCTGTACAGCATCAAAACCACATTGCAAAGAATGCTTACCCACCTGTTCAGAAACATGTACTAAATCTTGTAACTCTTTACACTCAATACCTTCCGCCAGAGCATCTACCTTAGACTTCAATTGAGAAAGTTGATAGTTTTGGTATTTCAACATGTGAAACTGGCAATTCAAAGCCCTCATAGCTAGGGTGGAAGAAGTATAGACTTTCTTTCCCCATCTATCCAGAGCCCTGGCCTCTTATCTGGAGGAACCGGATTTTTAACAACAGAAGCCTTAACACCCTTAGGCCCCTGACTAACAGTTTCTGGGTCCGCCCTAGGACTCTTAAAAAGATACTTTTGAGCTTCAGGCACCCTGTAATACCTATCCGGTTTAACAGGAGCAGGAGGCAAAGAATCAGGATTAAGAGAAGCCTCTGCAAACACATCTTCCACAACATCCAGAACAGGAGGTATAGCCAAAGGCCTATGCTGGGGTAAAAACAAAAATTCCCTAAGCCTTTTCCTGGAATCAGAGAAGTCCTGACCTTCCCAAAAATGCTCCCTCATGGAATGAAGAGTCTCTGAAAAAGAAAAATCCTCAGGAGGAGAAGCAGAAGGAGTAGAATCATCCACATCAGAATCAGAATAAGGAGAATACTCCTGCAAGTCTTCAGCCGAAGACTCTGAAACATCCGAAGCCTGCTCAAAACTCCCCAACTCAGGTTCCACCCTAGGTCTCTTATCAGGAGGGGGCAAAGAACCTCTAATCAAAGTAATCAAATCTTCTGCCATTTTAAGCATATGCTTCTTGGGCACAGATCCTGAAGAACTAGGAGTGACACCAACTGAAGCTAAACCTGGCCTGCCTCTGGGAGAAGCCTTGGAAACAGAAGGAGAGGGCCTAACCACCCTAGGAAGGGAGGGGAGTACAGTAACCTGAGAAGCCCCTTCAGCCTGACCTGCCTCCTGAGAGGCCACATCCTGCAATAACAAAGTCTCCCCCTGGGACTCCAGAGAAACCTCCGGCGGAACCCCCGGCTCCACCGACACCTCTAAAGAACCGGCGTCCGGTACGGACGACTCTTCTTGCCTGGGCTTAGCTGCTTTATCCTTGCGCTTCTTCGAAGAAGCTCGAAGAAGCGGACGTCGGATCATCCGACGGCATATTATAATTGCACCACTTCCCGAAGACTAACCTGGCACAATCTAACCTTCTCTTAATAGTGCGCTTATTAAATCTAGCACAAAAGCGACACCCAACAACGTCGTGCTCAGGCCCTAAACAAGGAATACACAAAGTATGATAATCTCTATGCGGTATCTGTTTCCCACAAGAAATACAGTTATTCACTTTTTCTGACATCCGGTAAACCACTGAGGCAAGAAAAAACTAAAATATTCCCCAACGGGGTACTTAGCCAACTTTGACTCGGTCTGAAACTCCGAATTCGAAAAATTTCAGAACGCCGAACGGCACTTGCAACGCTGCTTCTGCATCGGACCATGCGGCAAAAAAGACTGAGGATATGACGTCGGTCATGCGCATTTGTACCCTGACGTCCTGATGTCAGTCTAATGCGCCTTGACCGACGTCAGCCTTATACTTTGATATTCGGGCCGACCGAGGACAGCGGACTACCCAAGTGTAAGGACTGCAGCAATGTGAGATGAAGAACATCAGAATACCTCCCAAAAACATGCCCAACAACAACCACCACCTAAAGCATAACACCAAGTCTAACTACAGTGGGGAAGGAGGGAGGGTAAAGTGGACTGCAGCAATGTGGATCTTCGAACATCTACATTTATGGTAGGTACAAAACTGTACTATGTTCTTCATCTCACATTGCTGCAGTCCTTACTTATGGGTAGAATCCCAAAGCAACGGGAAAGGGAGGATGGTAAAAATCATAAAGCATTAGGGGCCGCTAAAATGCCCTGTAAAATTGCAGTGGCAAATCCAGCCCTAGACTTAGAATAAAGAGGAAGGTGGTAATGTTTAGAAAAGGTATGCACTGAACTCCAAGTAGCTGCCTCCAAAATGTCTTTTGTAGCTACCCCCCTTAGAAAGGCCGTAGAAGTAGCAGTAGCCCTAGTGGAATGAGGCCCGATCCCAGCAGGAATCTCCTTACCATGATGGGAATAACAGAAAGAAATACAAAACCCAATCCATTTAGAAATAGTTTGTTTTGAAACAGGTTTACCCTGCGAACCCAAAGCAAAAGAAACAAACAATTGCTGAGACTGTCTGAACTCCTTGGTTCTGCTCAAATAATAACGTAACTGCCTGTGAATATCCAAAGTATGCAAAATTTTCTCCCCTTTATTTTGGGGGTTTGCATAAAAAGTAGGCAAATGAATAGTTTGAATTAAGGCCACACTAGAAACCACCTTAGGCATAAAGGAAGGATTAGTACGCAAAGATACCCTATCCTTATGAAAAATCAGGAAAGGCTCCACTGCCATGAGGGCCTGTAATTCAGAAACCCTTCTTGCAGAGGTAATGGCCAACAAAAAAGCAGTTTTCCATGACAAATACTTTAACTCGGCAGTAGCTGCAGGCTCAAAAGGTTGTAGAGTAAGTTTTTCCAACACAGAATTGAGATCCCAAGCAGGAGTAGGAGCTCTACGTGGGGGTCTTATATTCTTTGCCCCTCTAAGAAATTGCTTAAACCAAGGATGAGAGAATAAAGGAGGGTCACAATCATAGTGAGCAGAAATGGCTGCAGCATGGACCTTTATTGAGGAGAAAGACAAACCCTTGTCCAATAACTCAGTAAGATATTGAAGAGCAACACTTAAATCAGGTTTGGAGACATCAAAGTCCTTTCCTTTGCTCCAAATAAAAATCTCCTCCATTTATCAGCGTAAACTTTCCTGGTACTAGGCCTCCTGGCCTCCAAAATAACATTCAAAACTTGTTGTGGAAGCTGAGACCCTCCAGAGTCTAAAACAGAATATGCCAGGCTGTTAGATGTAGAGACTGAATCTTGACATTGAGGAAGTGACTGTCCTCTTGTGACAAAAGGTGTGGAATCAAAGGCAGAGGCCATGGAGGTTCTCGTACTAAGCTCCTCAGTAGTGGGTACCAGTGTTGTCGAGGCCAATCCGGTGCTATCAAAATCATGGTTGGCTTGTCTTGTCTGGCCTTCAAGAGTACCTTGGGAAGAAAAGGCAGAGGTGGAAAGGCATATACATGCAGATTGTTCCAACTGAATGATAGAGCGTCCACCTTCCAAGCTGTGTGATGAAACATTTTTGTGCAAAACTTTGGCAACTGGTAATTTAGTGGAGAAGCGAACAGATCTATGTCTGGAGTTCCCCATAACACTGTCAACTGTTGAAATACATGAGGATCCAATTTCCACTCGTGAGGATCCACTATTTGTCTGCTCAATACATCTGCTAAGGAGTTCTGTGCTCCTGGTAGAAACCTTGCCTGAAGATTGAGGTGTAGATTGAGAGCAGTTTCCCACAGAATCATCGCTTGCCTGCAAAGAGGGTAAGAATGGGTTCCCCCCTGCTTGTTGATGTACCACATGACAGTAGTGTTGTCTGTTTGAATCAACACCTGCCCTGGGTGAAGTAAATCTTTGAAAGCCATCAATGCGAACTGGGCTGCTAACATTTCCTTCAAGTTGATATGCAAATGTTGGAGTTTGACAGGCCACGTGTTTTGCACCCATTTTCCATTGAGGTGTGCTCCCCAAGCCTTGTCCGAGGCATCTGTCGTTAGAATCTGACTCGCCTCTGGCCGGGTCACAGAGAGTCCCTTGTTTAGGTGACATTCCTGAGCCCACCACAAAAACTCCTTCCGAATGCAAGGTATTATCTGAATGACAGTGTCTAGATCTTGGCAGTGCTGTGTCCATACATTTTTGAGATACCATTGAAGCTTCCTCATATGCAATTTGGCATTGGGAAGCACCAGAATACAAGATGCCATGAACCCCAAGGCTTGAAGGACTGTCCTTGCAGTCAGCCTGGACCGTAGAGACATTTGATGGAAATAAAGAGAAAGGCTTCTTTGTTTGTCCGGGGTCAAAAAGGCCATCTGGGCAGCTGTATTCAGTCTCACACCCAGAAAGCACATGTCCTGAGAGGGTACTAGACTGGACTTTGTTTCGTTCACAGAATACCCCAGGCATCTTAACACTGCCATCACATACTGTAGATGATGAAGAAGTTCATCCTTTTCTTGTGAAATAATCAGGCAATCGTCCAAATAAGGATAAATCTGTATTCCTCTTAGTCTGAAAAATGCTATCACTGGAGCCAGAACCTTTGTGAACACTCTGGGCGCAGTAGATAAGCCAAAGGGCAATGCAGAGAACTGATAATGTAAATTTCCAGCCCGAAAACGCAGGTACCTCCTGCAACTGGGCCTGACAGGAACATGAAGGTAAGCCTCTTTGAGGTCCAGAGTAACCATCCAGTGATCTTTTCCCAACAGAGGTAAAAGTTGTTGTAAAGTCAGCATCTTGAACTTTGGAATGTCCAGGTAGGTGTTGAGGATAGATAAATCCAAAATTGGTCTCCACGTGTTCCCTTTCTTTGGAACTAGAAACAGGCGAGAATAAAATCCTAGGCCCACTTCTGACAGAGGAACTGGCTGTATAGCTCCTATTTGAAGAAGTAAAGAAATTTGTCTGCGAGCCTCTATCCTTTGCCGAGGAGGGACATCTGGCATACCTTTGAAAGGAGGCATGGTATGGAAATAGAACTTGTAACCTCGGTTTATAATGTCCAATACCCATTTGTCCTGGGTGACTAAATGCCAATTTTGCTTGAAGAGCCAACTTTCCTCCCAAAGGAGCTGCCAGGCAAGAAGAATCTGGCAGCTGAAAATGTAGGTCATTGGGCCTGTTTACGAAAGGACTGGCCCCTGCCCTCACCAGCAGATTGAGCAGGCGAACTCCATTGTCTCGGCCTGAAAGTACTCTGAGCTCTGCCCCTACCACGCCTAGATCTACCCTAGACTGAGAATCAGAAGAAGGGTACGTCCACCCCTTAGTAGGCCAATTTCTACTAAACTTTGGAGGTTGTACCTGCAAAAATCTTTAACAGTCTGCATAGACTTAGCCTTGTCTTCCATTTTCTTTAAGACTGACTCCACAGGAGGACCAAACAAAACTTCAGACTGTAAAGGGCATCCAGAATTCTAGACTTAACATGCTCAGACAAATTCTGATCCTTAAGCCAGGCGTGCCTCGAATAACTGAACCAGTGGCAGCCACCCTAGAAGAAGCCTGTAAAGCATCAAAACCACATTGCAAAGAGTGCTTACCCACCTGTTCAGAAACATGCACTAAATCCTGCAATTCTTTACACTCTATGCCCTCTGCCAAAGCATCCACTTTAGACCTTAGCTGAGAAAGGAGGAAATTCTGATACTTCAACATATGAAACTGGCAGTTCAAAGCTCTCATTGCTAAAGTAGAAGAGGTATACATCTTCTTACCCCATCTATCCAAAGCTCTAGCTTCCTTATCCAGAGGAACCGGATTCTTAACAACAGAGGCTCTAACACCCTTAGGCCCCTGACTAATAGTTTCTGGGTCCGCCCTAGGACTCTTATACAGATATTTATGAGCCTCAGGCACCCTGTAATACCTGTCCGGTTTAACTGGGGCAGGAGGCACAGAATCTGGATTAAGGAAGCTTCGAGAAAACATCTGAAACAACATCCAAAACCGGAGGAATAGCTAAGGGTCTATGCTGTGGTAAAAACAAGAACTCCCTAAGTCTCTTCTGTGAATCAGAGTAATCCTGTCCCTCCCACTGAAAATGCTCCCTCATGGAATGCAGAGTTTCTGAAAATGAAAAATCCTCTGGAGGAGAAGCAGAAGGAGTGGAATCCTCTGCATCAGAATCAGAATAAGGAGGGAAATCTTGAATGTCTTCAGCAGAAGACTCTGAATCATCTGAGGCCTGCTCCAAACTTTCCAACTCTGGCTCCATCCTGGGCCTTTTATCAGGAGGGGGAATAGAACCTCTAATTAAAGTAATCAAATCCTCTGCCATTTTAAGCATGTGCTTTTTAGGCACAGACCCTGAAGAACCAGAACTGACACCAGAGGATGGCAAGACAGACCTGCCCTTAGAAGGAGCCTTAGAAACAGTAGCAGAAGGCCTAACCACCTTAGGCATAGAAGGGAGAATAGTAACCTGAGAGGCCCCTTCCGCCTGACCTGCCTCCTGAGAGGCCACATCCTGTAAAATCAAAGTTTCCCCCTGGGACTCAACAGAAACTTCAGCCGGATCCACCTGTTCAGCTGTAGCTTCTATAGGTCCAGCGTCCGAAACGGACGAATCATCCTGCCTAGGCTTTAAAGATTTGTCTTTGCGCTTCTTAGTAGAAGCAGGCGTCGGAACATCCGACGGCATATTATAATTACACCTCTTGCCAAAGACTAACCTAGCGCAATCTAACCTCCGTTTTATAGTGCGCTTATTAAACCTAGCACAAAACCGACACCCGACTACGTTGTGCTCCGGTCCCAAACAAGGAATACAAAGCGAGTGGTAATCCCTATGCGGTATCTGTTTCCCACAAGAAATACAATTATTCACTTTTTCTGACATCCGGTAAGTAACTGAGGCAAGAAAAAACAAAAATATTCCCCAACGGGGTACTTAGCCCAACTTGGTATCGGTCTGAAACTCAGAAAACGAAAAATTTCAGAACGCCGAACGGCACTTGCAACGCTGCTTCTGCATCGGACCATGCGGCAAAAAAGACTGAGGATATGACGTCGGTCATGCGCCTTTATACCCTGACGCTCTGATGTCAGATCTAAGCGCCCATGACCGACGTCAGCCTAATACTTTGGTATTCGGGCCGACCGAGGACAGCGGACTACCCATAAGTAAGGACTGCAGCAATGTGAGATGAAGAACATCTGTTATGGCGTTTTGAACAGCCAACATCTCTTTTTGATTGATGTGTAGATGCATCTGGTCTGTGGTCCACTTGCCCTGAATGCATTTTCCTGCCATGTGTGCTCCCCAGGCGTAATTCGAAGCATCTGTTAGTGTCTGCCTGGCTGTGGGTAGGGTGAAAGGCTGACCCTTGTTTAGGTGACATGCCTGTGCCCACCATCGAAACTCCTCTTGCAGGCAGGGAATCATTGGTATTACTGCTTCTAGACTGTGAGAGTGTTGAGTCCAAACACTTTTTAGGTACCATTGTATTTTCCTCATATGCAGTCTGGCATATGGAATTAGTAGTATGCAGGATGCCATGAATGCCAGGGCCTGCAGAATTTTTCTTGCAGGGAGATGGGACTTTTTTGCCAGTAATTGAAAATATTGAATTAAATGAACTTGTTCGTCTGGCGTGAGGTAAGCCATCTGGGCCGTTGTATTTAAGCTGACACCCAGGAATGTAATCTGTTGTGAGGGCACTAGTTTTGACTTCTTTTCATTTACCGTGTACCCTAGAAATGTTAACAACCTCTTTACAAATGCCAGATGCTTTAGAAGGATGTCTTTTGTCTCTGCTTGAATGAAGCAGTCGTCCAGGTACGGATATATTTGAATTCCTTTTTGTCTGCAAAAAGCAACTACTGGTGCCAGGCACTTTGTGAAGACCCTGGGCACAGTAGATAAGCCAAAGGGCAGTGCAGAGAATTGTAGTGCATTGTACCAGCTTTGAATCTGAGGTATCTTCTGCAGTTTTGTCCGATAGGGACATGCAGGTATGCCTCTGAGGTTCAGAGTAACAAGCCAAGCGTTCTTGCCCAGCATGGGTAGAAGCTGCTGTAAAGTCAACATTTTGAATTTCGGAATATCCAGGTAAGTATTTAGAATTGATAGGTCTAGTATGGGCCTCCAGGCCTTGTCTTTTCTGGGGACCAGTAACAGTCTTGAGTAAAATCCTTGTCCTTGTTCCTGTTGTGGTACTTTTTGAATAGCTTTCATGTCCATGAGGGCTGAAATCTGTCTTTGTGCCTCTGCCCATTGATTTTGTGGCAAGTCTGGCATTCCTTTTAGCCTTGGTAAAGTATGAAAGTGGAACCTGTAACCTTGAGACACTATATTCAGAACCCATTTGTCCTTCCAAAAGGGAAGTGCTTGGCGTACAGAGGGAAAAGTCATTGAGACTGTTTCCTGTAAGGTTGAGACTTGTCCTCACCTCCTTTTGGGGTCGAGTTGCCCCACTGTATTTGTCTGTTTGAGCCTTGGGGTTGAGATCTGCCTCTTGGGTGTCTGTATCTGCCTCTCCATGGCTTGTTTGACACTGGAAAGGACCAATTTTTTGTAGGCCAATTCCTGCTAAATCGAGGTGGCTGTACCTGTAAGAAATCCCTGACTGTTTGCATAGATTTAGATTTATCCTCCATTTTCTTTAACACCTCTTCTGCCTCAACATCAAACAAGGTATCATGCTGTAAAGGAGCATCCAATAATTTTGCCTCAACACGATCAGGTAAACTCTGTTCTTTTAACCAAGCATGCCTTTGAATCATTGAACTTGTAACTGTGGCCCTACAAGAGGTCTCCAGAAAATCAAAACCACATTGCAGAGTATGTTTTCCCACCTGTTCAACAGCATGCAACAAATCCTGCATTTCTTTACGATCAGGAGCTTCTGAGCTTGCAAGCATTTTCTGTTTTAACTGAGCCATTAAATATTGTTGGTACTTAAGCATGTGAAACTGGCAATTTAAAGCTCTTACTGCTAGAGTTGCAGAAGTGTATACTTTCTTCCCCCATCTATCCAAAGCTTTGGAATCTCTGGCAGAGGGTACTGGAATTTTTGCAATGGAAGCCTTAACCCCTTTTGTTCCCTGGGAAATAATTTCTGGATCTGCAGAAGGGTTTTTATAAAGAAACTTGAGAGTCAGGGACTCTGTAGTACCTATCTGGCTTGGCTGGTGCAGGGGGTAATGAATCAGGAGATGAGCTGGATTCAGAGAACACATCGTCCACAATATCAAGCACAGGCGGAATAGCCAGAGGCCTGTGCTGAGGCAGTAAAAGGAAATCTCTGAGCCTTTTCTTAGATTCTGAGTATTCCTGACTTTCCCAATGGAAATGCTCCCTCATGGCATGTAAAGTTTCCCCAAAAGAATAATCCTCAGGAGGAGAGGCTGAAGGGATAGATTCTTCAGCATCAGAGTCCTCATAAGGAGGTATAGAGTATCCCTGGTCAGAAGAGGAATCAGAGGAAATGGAAACCTGATCGGAGGAATCATAGTCTGTATCCTACCTAGGCCTTTTCTCAGGAGGGGGATGGGAACCCCTGATTAGAGTAATGAGGTCTTCGGCCATTTTAAGCATCTGTTTCTTAGGCATGGTGGTTTGTCCAGGAGAATGCTGTACTTGTTTCTTTGTCTTTAGTGGTACTTTTGTCTTGGCTGTTAATTTAATGGTAAGTTGTGAAGGTCTGAAAACACCCTCAGAAGCCGATGCCTGGTCAGCGGCTCCAGACCCATCTGAGGGATTAGTTTCCGTAGGCCCAATACTTTGAGTTTCCAGAGGCCTAGTTGTCTCCACGTGGGAGTCAGAGGCGGCCTTGGGCTCTGAGGTAGCGGGTGTCAGGGGCTGCGAAAGCACCTCACTGAGAACCGGCGACTGGCCTAGAAGAGGTTTCGTCGTCGATTTTGGACCTCAGATGTCTGTCTTTATCCTTGTCTTTGCGTTTCTTCGGTAATGCAGTCGTCAGTTGATCCGACGGCATGGTATAATTGAACCTTCGGCCAAAGTAGTGCAAAGCAAAATCAAAATGCCTCTTTATAGCACGTTTGTTAAATCTAGCACAAAACCGACAACTGGTGACATCGTGATCAGGGCCTAGGCATGGAATACAGTAAGAGTGGAAGTCCTTATGAGGTATTTGCTTTCCACAAGAAATACAATTATTAACTTTTTCTGACATCGGTCTGAAGCAAGAAAAAAGTTTACCCAACGGGGTACTTAGCTTTATTGAAGACTTCGGATCTGAAATTCGACTTCGAAAATCTCAGGAGTCGGCCGACCAACACTTGCGAACTGCTTCTGCTTCGGGCACCGTACGGCAAGAAAGACTGAGGAAAATGGCATCGGATGCATCTTATATACCCTGGCGCACTGATGTCAGGGAAGAAGCGACAGCAACCGATGCCGGACCAAGACTTTGGAATTCGTGCCGACTGCGGGACCGCCTGATGGCAGGATAACCCAAGTGTGAGGACTGCAGCAGTGTAACACGATGAACATCTGTGTCTGTGCACTCTACACATGTACAGATATATCACAGTTTGTTTAGTCTTGTACGATTATGAAAATTATACATTTACAATACTTTTCATTATTATGCCCATATTTTTGCAAGGGAGCATGGTGATCACACAAATGATGCATCATTTTGAAGCTGACATTCAGATGCACAACTTCTACACTGATATGTAGGCTCTGTCTGTTACAGGTGATGAGATATTATGCTTTGTTTATTTATCAATTATGAAAAATAATACATTAATCATATGTCTGTGAATATCTCAAGAAAGGAACATCACACAGTAATGGTTAAGGTATCATTTTAAAGCTGACATTCATACTAACAAATTACATTCAAATTGTATGGGTCTGCATGGTACATTGACTAAGATATTATGCTTTTGTTTTTCCAAAAAGGTAAAAAATATGCACAATATCAGCATTCCTTGCAAATATTTAATGACGACTTTGATATACACCATCAACATTTACACTGTTGCAAAGGTCAGTGTCTGCTGAACAACTTTCGTATTTACATTTTTAGTCTAGCTCTTATAGTTAAAGAGTTATGAACATTTGTTTTCTGTATGGTATTACAAATGGATTTTCTGAAAATGAGCTCAGGCTGCATTGTTGTTCCTATGGTGGAATTAAGCAAGCAGCTTTTCCTGAGCTGCTCTGGAGTGAATGAGTTAAGTTAGGAGGATCTAATACTGGAAGCATCTTTTGTTTCAACTGAGACATCAAAAATTGCTGATATTTTAGCATGTGAAACTGGCAATTCAAGGCTCTCACTGCTAAAGTTGCAGATATATATACCTTCTTTCCCCATCTGTCTAATGCTCTGGAATCTCTGTCAGAGGGAACTGGGTTTTTTGCTGATAAGGCCTTAATCCCTTTGGGTCCCTGAGAAATAGTTTCAGGGTCAGCAACTGGGCTTTTGTTCAGAAATTTGTGAGAGTCAGGAACTCTGTAATATCTATCAGGTTTAACTGGGGCTGGGGGGTAAGGAGTCTGGGTTCAAACTGGATTCAGTGTACACATCATCCACAATGTCTAAAACTGGCGGGATAACAGGGGGTCTGTGTTGAGGCGATAAAAGGAAGTCTCGGAGTCTTTTCTTGGATTCTGAGTAATCCTGACCTTCCCAATGGAAATGCTCCCTCATGGTATGTAAGGTCTCCCCAAAGGAGTAATCCTCAGGTGGAGATGCTGATGGAATTGATTCCTCAGCATCAGCATCCTCATAAGGGGGTAAAAAATAACCTAGGTCCAAGGAAGAGTCTGAGGAAATGAACACCTGGTCAAAAGATTCAGAGTCTGCTTCCTGTCTGGGCCTTTTATCAGGAGAGGGATGGGACCCCCTGATCAGGGTGATAAGGTCCTCGGCCATTTTTGGCATTTGTTAGCATGGAAGCCTGACCTGGAGAGAGTTTGTGTCTGTTTCTTTGCTTTTAAATGAGGCTTAGACTTAACAGAGGGTTTAATGGTTAACTGGGTGTCCGAAAACGCCCTCTGTAGCTGTGGATTGCTCAGCTACTTCGATTCCCTCTGTAGGTTCAGGATCAGTAAGCTGAAGACCAAGTGCGTCTGAAGGCCCAGCCAGCTCCACGTGAGAGTCGGAGGAGGTCTGTGGTTCTGTAGAAGTGGTCGTCAGGGGCTGCATAGGCACCTCGCTGAAAACCGGAGAACCGGCCACCAGCCTAGAAGAGGCCTTGTTGTCAGTTTTGGGCCTCGGATGCCTGTCCTCCTTGTGCTTTTTATGCATTGTGGTCATCGGAATTTCCGACGGCATGGTGTAATTGAATTTTCTACCGAAATAATGTCGGGCAAAATCAAACCGACGTTTAATAGTGCGCTTGTTAAACCTAGCGCAAAACCGACAACCAGTGACGTCGTGGTCAGGGCCTAGGCATGGAATACAATAGGAGTGGAAATCCTCATGAGGTATTTGCTTCCCCACAAGAAATGCAGTTATTAACGTTTACTGACATCGGTCTGAGGCAAGAAAAAGTTTTCCCAACGGGGTACTTAGCTCTTTTAGAAAACTTTGGTTCTGGATTCGGAAGGAAAATCTCAGGAGTTGGCCGACTGGCACTTGCGAACTGCTTCTGCTTCGGGCATCGCGCGGCAAGAAAGACTGAAGAAAATGGCGTCAGCTGCATCTTATATATCCCTGTCGCACTGACGTCAAGGAGGAGGCGACAACAACTGATGCTGGACCAAGACTTTGGAACTCTGGCCGACTGCGGGACCGCCTGACGGCAGGATAACGCAAGTGTAATGACTGCAGCAGTGTAACACGATGAACATCTGCACTCTTCAACTCATACCTCCCAAGCTCTGCTCATCCTTCCTCTCCTGGCTAATCTTCATACCTTCCTAATTTCTCTCATATACTTAGATTATAAATGTAACTAAACAGTAACATCCAGCCATTATGCTGTATGCCTGTCTGTCTTGAAAAAATTTTAATAGTTTTGCTGTCTTTATTGAGTGATACCTGTTTTGACTGTAATACTACCCGTTGATTGCAATGCAAATATTTTCTTGCAATTCTCTATGTAATGTAACTTTGTACTGTGGAGCTTTTCTCCCCGGGCCTCCACTGAAAATGGGCTCTCGAGCCCAGTGGACCTCCCCGGTCACCAAACTGGAATAAATAATAAAATAAGTCTGATAAGTTAATCCTTCCAATAGAATAAGGTGGTTTAGGATTATCTGATTTGAAGGGATATTTTACAGCTCTAGACTTAGGGATCATATACACAACACAAGCAGAAGGGTTACAATTCAAAGTGGAAAGTGATGATGATGAAGCAAGGGAGAGCTCAAGAAATAAGAAAAAAGTGGGACTTTGGATGCAGATCATTAAGGAAAACAGACATACAGATTATTATATTCATAAAGTAGAAGCTATTTCAAGAATTAAGGAAACACAAGAATTCAGATTTTACAAATGAGGTGACTGCAAGTAGGGACACACAAAACAGGAAGAGGAGGCTGGAATTTACTGAAGGAAACTGGCAAAGGAACCAATGTACTGGGAACAAATAACTAGAGAGGAAAAGAGAATACATTAAGATGAGGCAAAGGAAACATCTGGACTGCCGCTAGAGGCTGCCTTCCCTACCAGAGATTGATAAGAGTACAATCAAAGAGAAAAGGGTAGGGGAATACAAAATAATCATATTTCCATTACCTTGGTGCTGATTTGTTTTTAATTGCTAATTGTTTGTTCTACATATTGAGCACTGGAGTCAACAGATATTTTAGTTCTACAGATGTCCAGTGAAGGACAAAAGCACTTAACTTTGTGGTGATTTGTATTGTTCCAAAAAATTTGGTATTGGTTGTTCCTTAGCTTGGTGCCTGGGCTGACATGGACTTTTTAATTTGTTTTTTTCTGGTTTTCTGTGTCGTCGCACGTTTCGCACACTTTCTTTATGGTTGATGTACCAGACTACTGTAAAAATCGCAATCGTCCCCAGAGGGAGAACGTCCTGGAAGGCTTACAACGCAAGGAGAACTGCTCTCATCTCTAAGACATTGATATGCAGCTTAGTTTCTATAGTTGTGACTTGGACCATATGCACCCCCCTCCCCGACTGGAAAGTGCCCATGGTCAATGTGGCAATGGCTGGAGGAAGAGAGAAGGGTCTGCCTAGAGAAAAGTAGCGTGATTCTAGCCACCACTGTAGATGATTCCTGCATATCTGAGAATTTTATGGGAGTGGACAGCGGGTAATAAAGGATGGACCATTGAACTATGGTCCACTGCAGAACTCTCATGAAGAACCTCGCCAAGAGGACTAGAACAACTGCGGCTGCCAATGACCCTAGAGACCATAAAACCAACTTGGTTGGTGGTTTTGGGTGCTCTAGTACATCTTGAATGTGTTGTCTCAGAGATAAAATGCAGTGTGTATTGGCAAGTCAGCTACGTGTGTTCTTGACTCCAGTTGTGTTCTTATGAATTATGCATGGATGTCAAGTTCAGTTTTGCTAGATTCATCACGATAGCTAGGTGGTTGAAGATTCTAATTAGACAGCCCCTTGATTGTAACAGATGATGTCTTGTTGGTGCAGTCAGAAGCCAATCATCTAGGTATGGAAACGCCTGGAATCCCTTTAGCCTCAGGTAAGCAGCTACGACTGCCATACATTTGGTAAGTACCCCAGGGACTGTGGCGAGTCCAAAGGACAGCACCCTGAACTGGTAATGACTGGCTCCCACCCGAAAGCACAAATAACTTCTGGAGCGATGTCAATTTTGATACGATAGTACATGTCCTAAAGATCTATGGAGCACATCCAATCATCCCTGCTTAACAGTGGGAAGATGGACTGAACCACAACCATTTGGAACTTTGACTTCTTGATGAAATAATTCAAACTGATGAGATCCAGAATAGATCTCAGGTCCCCTGGCTTTTTTTGGCATTAAAAAGCGAGAGGAAGTTCCAAATCGTCTTTGTTTGGTTAGGACCTCTTGGATAATGCTTTTTTGCAGAAGTTTTGAAGATCTCATAGTGCATACTCCCTCTGACTGGGTGGAACGTCGGGGATTCTCCTTCTTACATGTGGAGGAGTTAGGGAAAAGGGAATGTAATAACCTCTGGATATAATATTTAGCACCCAGGAATTGTGTGTTATACTTGTCCAAGCATCCAGGTGCAGGGAAAGACAATTCCCGACTGCCTCCAGAGATGTACGCACTTCAGGAACACTGGAAGGGCCCATCAGGGAAGGGTTCCCTGGAGTCCTGATTTTGCAGACCCCCTCTGCCTCTGGGGCAGTGTCTGCCATTGAAACCTCCCCCTCTGCCGTTGGACGAGGTATCCCCGCCTGAGTCCTGAAAAGAGCCTTGAGACTTCTTGAACCAAGTCTTCTTACCTCCTCATTAATGCCTGGAGAAGGTCCTCTGAGAAGTAGAAAACTTGATCCCCATGGCACACAAGATCTTTCCTTCTTGCTTGCTGGGGGTTAGAGAATCTTTCACAGAAGGTCCAAGCAGGGAGGACCCATCGAAGGGGCAATAATGAATGATGGCTTGAAGGGTTAGCAAAGTCACAAAGCTGCATCCAGGCATGTCTTCTGATGGCTATGCCTGTACCAGCTGCTTGTGAGGTGCCTTCCGCAGCATGCGAAATCAACCTCATTGAGGAATTAGCAAGGGAAGAAAGAGTAGCCAGCTGGGGAGGAACCTTTTTCAGGTCCTCCTCTGACATGGTCTTGGCAAAACAGAGTTGGATAACTCCTTAATTCCTTCACTGACCTCAGAGAAAAGGTAGCCGAGGCGTAAATGCTTTTTCCATGTCTGTCCAGCGCTCTAGACTCCTTGTTAGGCAGATGGAAATGGACCTCTGTTCTGCTAACTTCTTAGTGGCTGCTGCAATGATACTCCAATGCATGCAATCTGCTGGCAGACTCAGGAACCTATCTAGGTGCTGGGGATAGGCTTGACTGTGTCTGATTCCTTCCAGGCCCAGTGGTTGACTATGTCATTCAGCTCATCTGCCGGTGTCACCCAGGATGTAGAAGGGATTGTCCCAAAAGCCTCCAGGAACATAGATTCCTCAAAAGGAGGTTGGGCAGACCATCCACTTTTCTGCAGAGTTCTAGGATGTCTCCAAGGCAGTCGTCCTCAGGTGGTGAGGGACTCCAAAAGGGAGACTAAGTGCGTCCTTTTACACTTTTTCTTTCAACAGACCTCCTCTGTGGTGTGGTCTGGGGAGATATCCGAAGAAGGGGGGGGGGGGAACGACTCACTGAGTGGAAGTTGTCTGGAGGCTCCTTGGGACAGGCTGACCTAGGATAAAAACAATGGGCTCAGTGCTCAGATCTGATGAAGGAAGTGGAAGATCCTAGGTGCGTGGCAAAGACTCTCTAAACCTACAGAAAGCCATATCTGCCATGTGGAAGGCAGATGGGCCAGGGGCCAGGGGCCAGGGCCCCGCCCCCCCCGGAATCAAAGTTATCGGAGGGGAGAGCAGAACCACCAACAGATCAGAGGCCTCCTGACAGAACCGGACCCAAGCTGTAGGAGGCTGAAACTCCAATGGGAAGTGACAGATCCGACAGTCGGAGCCGAAGTCGACCCTTGGAGTCGGCGCGATCTTAAGTCCGGGGCCATTTCTGATCCGACAAAAATAGAGCAGTGCTAGTCAGGGATACTAGAGTCAAAGGAAGCTTCCTTGGATCAGACATCTACTCTTTCGGGTACCCAGGCTCTTGGGATTCTGAAACCAGGGGTCAGATTGGAAAAAGAGTCTATGTACTCACTCGAGGCACTCCTTAAAGTGAAAATCGACATCTGTGCAGTGAGACAGAGACCTGGTTCAAGGCTCCAGAGAGCACTCATGCATTACCAGGCTATAATTCATACCACACCTTTCGGCCACCTAACCTGGACCGAAACACTAAAGGCGGAGGCAGGTCCATATTCAATAAGGACATCCACACCTCCAGGCTAGTTGCTTAGCATAATGCATCCAAGTGCAACTAACTCTGGGCAAGACCGCAATCCAAATTGTAGCTGGCTACAGATCCCCCACCATGCCCCAGGATTCCCACTCCTCATTTCTTGATACACTGGAAAATATTAGGGTACAACCCAACACCTTAATAATGGGTGTTTTCAACTACCCCACCATTAAATGGGAAAACTACTCGTGTACCAACTCTTTTGCTCAATGTTTTCTGGAATTTGTAAATTCCAATGCCTTGGATCAACTTATCCACACCTCCACTAGGGGCAGCAATATCCTAGACCTGGTCATTATCAACATGGGAAACCGGTGTTCCACACCAGAGTTCAATTCCTCATTGATCAGATCCGACCACAAGCTAATCACCCTAGACATCCACATCCCACCCCCCCACCCCCATTAGGGAAACCACCGTAAAAAAATTTCTCCAAAGCCATCTTCATGTTTCTTAAGACAGAACTGGCAAACTTCACAACACCTATGCAAATGGACAATGGAGGTACGACTGCTGAATCCTGCACAAATGCACTTTATAAGCACTTACACGAGTGCGTGGATCATGCAATCCCTAACAGAACCAAGATGCTATCCTCCAAAAAAAGGAAGCCAATCAAGGTCCCCTGCCATAAACAAACTCTATAACACAAGAAAGGAACTGTTTGCAAAAAAAAAAAAAAAAAAAAAAAAAAAAAAATCCCATGATTGGAGGAACTCCTTGTTCAGCCTCAGTAAAAAGCTGAGATCCCTCATAAAATACTCCAAAGCTAGTTACGAAAACAAAATCTCTACTGATTCTAAAGACAACTACAAAGAATTCTATAGCTATGTCAAGAATCTCAATGGCAACACTCAGATCTACTCTAGTTACAGCACAATGGCACTAAATATACAGAACCAACTGATATTGCCAACATCCTGGCAGATAGGTTCAGTGCTAACTTTACCCCCCTCTCACCCCCTAAAGGGCCCATCTCTATACCAGAAGAATACAAAGTTCCTGTAATCATGGCTGCACATGTAAAAACCACACTCTCCAAAGCAAAGAACACAGCATCCATGGGACCTGACAACATCCCAAGTTGCGTTCTACATGAACTACAGAACGAACTGGCACCCCAGTACTATGTCCAGTCATAGCCTCACCTCAGGCTTTGTGCCCACTGAATGCCGCAATGGTTATCCCACTGCACAAAGAGGGAGCCACCCCGGGAACTACCGCCCCATTAGCCTGACGAGCCTGGTCTGCAAGACCATGGAACGTATCATGGAACTTAAACAATGACATTGGTAATCTCCAAACCTTGGACCCCACACAGTTTGGGTTTGTAAAACCAGATCATGTCTCCTAAACCTGATAGACTTCTTTGAAGTGGTCACCAAAGCCGTAGATGAGGGTAAGGTAGCTCACACAGCCTGTCTAGATCTCGCCAAGGCTTTCAACACCGTCCCCCACTCTGGAATTATAGATAAACTCACTAAACTAGATATAAATCCCCATGTCACAAGATGGGTTGACAACTGGCTCACTGACAGAACCCACACTGTGAAAGTAGCAGACTCCAAATCCGACTTCAGACCAGTGACAAGTGGAGTACCACAGGGTTCAGTCCTGGGTCCTCGCCTGTTTGCTATTTACTTCTCACAAGTACAGGCTAACACAGAAGGTCTTTGGCTAATGAAGTTTGCAGATGACTGCAAACTAGGAGCCATAATCGAATGACATGGAAATCCTACAAAAGGGCCTCACTGAGACAGAAGCCTGGTGTCAAAGCCACGGCCTCAAGCTCAATGCCAAAAAGTGCATTGTCATCCCTTTTGGTAAAAATTCTGTACCCATGAACTACCACATAGGCAGTAGTCTACTTAACACCGACAGTGTGATAAGGGACCTTGGGACACAGGTGGACAGTAGCCTCTTCCTTTGATAATCACATTGCCACCTTAGTCAAGAAATCCTTCTACGTGGCACACCTCATCAAAAAAGGTTTCTCATCCAGGAAAAAAAAAAAAAAAAAAAAGGTCATTGTTCCCCTCTACTTGTCACTGATTAGACCCATTGTAGAGTACAACGCCCCTTTTGTATGCACCTCACAAGGCATCTACAACAACTAGAAAGGCCACAGAAATACCTCACAAAGAGGATTACCAGCCTCAAACAGATGCCCTCTGCAGACCGTCTCGGAAAACTCCAGCTTTACTCCATCGCATATCGCCTACTCTGAGGCGATCTCTGCCTAACATACAAAGCTATGTCAAACCCAAAGCTGTTAGACATGCTCCATTTAAAGAAATTCCAAACCCTCTGAGCTACACGCTCTAGGGACCTAAACCTTGTCACCACAATAAACAGAACATGCTGGAGGGATAGATTCCTTTCCCAGAGACTTCCCATACTCTGGAACAAACTACCTATTTCAAACAAAGCTCCTTATTAGCACTCAAGAAAAATTTTGATGATTGGATGGGAGATAGGAAATTCACCCCGGGATCACTTCTGTGGCTCTACTCGCCAGGGGCACAGGAAAATAATTTTCTTGGGTGGCGAAAGCCAGGGTACCTTTTTGGCTAGGCTTATATAGGCCCTAGGGCCTATGGAATACCTATGGAAGGAGGAGGAGCAGTCATGGATCTGAGATGGGATGGAGAGGACCATGCCCCCAACTGGATCTGCACCCTAAAGGACTTCCACATCATTCTGTCCTTGTTGACCTTGGTGAAGCTTCGGGAAGACCTGGAATACACCAAAAATGCAGGTCTAGACTTAATAGGGGTTTGCAGGACCTTCAATAGAAAAGCTGAGGATAGTGGTTCCACCGAGAAGGTAGTTATCAGGCTCCTAACTACTGGATCTAAAGCCCTGGAATCCGAGGAGGAGGTGCCAAAAACGGGGGATCCTGAAATAACAGGATACAAAGTCTTAGAGGTGTTCAAAGCTGAAGAAAACAGATCTGATAGCACTTCCAGATCTAATGCTGGCCTTGAGAACTTAGGAGTTGACACTGTCTGATCCGAAGTAGTCTTCGGATCCAAGCTTTTGCCAGAGGTGCTCAGATTAGATGTCGACTGATCCAAGACCTTATTCTTTTTCTTGGCATACTCCAACTCCCCAGTGGAAGCATTTGGAGCCAACATGTTTAAGGGGGAGTTGAGCCCCAGGTGGACAAAGGCAACAAGCCCTTTAAAATGAGCTTGTTTTGGTGGTCAGCTAACACACAAAGATTGAACTCTGCACACACCACACACTCTACATCCAAATGGTCTGGGCCTAGGCAACAGACGTACTTTTTGTGGGCATCTGAGCTGGGGATCTTGTGCCCACAAGAAGTACATCTCTTTAACCCAGTTGGCTTCTCTGACATAATAGTACACTACACACACCAAGCAATAAACTAACCAGCATTTTTCTGTGAGTGTGTGTGAAAGTGTGTGTGAAAGTGTGTGTGAAAGTGTAAAAGTGCAAGGAAGGAAGAAAAAGCAGCAGCAAAAGAAAAGGAAACCTAAAGTCTCCAACGCTTCGTTAACTATGAAGGAGGCAAAAGTAGAGGAAAAAAGGTAGTAATAATTCTAACAATAACATTAAATCATGCTAACACTATAAATTTTAAACTTATCTGACCAAAACCACTAGCTCGAGACTGGAACCACATCTGGACACAAGTGGCAAACAAGATCTGGGGAGTTGAGGAAGGTATGGTGCATTGTAGGTAGAGGGAGGAGCTCAAGATTTGGATCCTAAGTCTTGGAAAGCAGCTGAGTTGGATCAGAGACCCACTAGTGAGGAAGAATGAAAAGGAAATCAGATCTAACTGTTAATGGTGTAGAAAATAAACTGCAGTCTGCATTGGATATTTGTCACCAAGTCTTAGCTTCTGGTGGCTGCTGACTACTTGGGGTTCTTGGTGGTGGTTATTGATATTCTTGGAATCCCTCAGGCCATTTTTTGAACAATGGGAGGATATAGAGTATACATATATGGCTCCCAGGTATGCAACAAAGTCGAGAAGGTTTAGGATTCTTGCTTGGAAGTGTTTGTATAGGTAATTTTATACCCCAAGAAGACTTCTAGAATTTTTCTTTAGACAACAAATACCGGAGGTGTGATGGGAAAGAAAGCGGTAACAGGGAAGTTATGTTTTGGAAGATTTTAAAAATTCCCCACAGAGTACTCTGTCAGAAATATTGGGTAAGCAAACAACTGTAACCAAGGAAGTGAGTTTTTCTGAGCCGGGAAACATATCTGACCTGCCTAGACATAGTAAGGACAAGTTTAATTCTGTTGGCTGCCAAGAAGAAATTACTAGACAATGAAAATCTAAGTCTAAATAAACTGTACTTGAAGTAGTGAATATTACAAAGATAAAATAACTGAAAGAAGGATATTTAGAAACATAGAAGTAAATTACATAGTAATAAATGGAAACTGTGGGAAAAATCAGGCAGAGTAATGTTAAGGAGGATGAGGAATGAGATTTCAGGGAAGGTAAAGAGTGAGGTTTGAGGGAAGGCAGGAATTGAACAATTTATATAATACTGCACTGATGATAGTTATAAAAAACATGATGTATAATGCAAGTAAATGGAAAAATGTTAATTTGGCTTGTTTCCCTTTTTATTAATGTAGGTTTGCCCTTACGTCACAATTTAATAAAGGTGTTTAAAAAAAGATTTCTGGTTGTTATACTGATGACGGACTACTGAATGTGATGAGAACAAAACATTAAGTATTTTACTATTGTCTTTACAAGCTAAACTCTATCTACTCCCATCAGAATTTCAACAGTGAAATGACAAAGTAACTAGTAATGCACATTTGATAGTTATCTAGCTTCTAAATTACAAAGGTTGTGTGTACGCCAAAACCTGCTTAAGTTATGATAGCTGCAAGTCTAGGTATGTGAAGTCAGGCTGAGCTACTGCAGACAGTTTGCTGATGTTTGTCATTTTTTTTTCCTTTTTGACAGAGGCTATGTGCTAAATCTGGATAAAACAAACAATCTGTATAAAATGGCAAGGTCAATGCATACACAGTATTAGACATACAATACAAAACCTGGCTACAATAATAAAGTTATTAATGTAATCATGTTATAGCAAGTAAGTGCTTTGTGAACACTTGGGCTGATTGTACTAGCAATAAGAGCATGTCTACAAGATATAATCATAAGGTCACCTGTACTATAACAATGGCATTATATTGCATTTGCTTCATGGGACCTGGCTCCATTGTGCACAGGGATAAAGCCCTGGCTATAACACATAACCAGAGTTCGATTAGGGGCCTAAACAACTGGAAGAGTCAGGCAGGACAGTATGGGAATGAGCAGCCAATGGTTTCTCGCCCATCTTGGGGGCAGAGGTGCTGGTTGACTTTTCACTAAGGACACTTACTGGAGAAAAGTTGTTTTGCAGGGTACACATGTGCCTTGTCACTGCCAATCTATATACATGGCAACCTTCAGGAGGTATACACTGGAATGTGCATGCCCTCAGTGGTAGGCACTACATACCCTTGCTTCTGTAAAAGAGCACAAAAAACATCAAGAGAAGGTAGTTAGGGACACATAAAAGACATGCGGGCTACCCAGACGATGGGTTCCTGTGACACCGGTGTTCACCACAGATGTAAAGATGGGCTGGTTCACTGTGGGAGGCTTGACAGTTGACAGGCAGAGGGAATAAAAAAGACAAAAAAAAATTTAAATAAAAAAAAAAAATACTCCATATCAGGAGAAAATATGCCAACCTAGGTGAGTTTATGGGTTAGTTGCTTTAGAAAGGCCTCAGATTCATTTACCTCTATACTTGCAAACAGAATGAAAAATCTGATAGAGAAAATCATCTCCACAGAACTATCCGGTTTTACCCCACATAGACAGACTAGTGACAATACATTAACATTAGATGAACTAATATCCTATGCTAACCGATACAATATCAACATCTACACAATGGTAGTGGATGCCCACAAGGCATTTGTTAGGGTTAATCTAGAATTCTTACTCCAAACACTACCCTACTTTAATATACCCAATAACTTCATTCAGATCATCCAAACTCTCTATAGCAACTCATACACATCTCTATATATAAATAAAACTTGGTCAAATAGGATCCTAATAAAAAATGGAACAAGACAAGGATGCCCATTATCACCCTTCCTGTTTAACCTATACCTAGAACCACTCTTTCTATACATTAAACAAAATACATACCGCAATCCTTCATCAATACACAACTTCAAAATATACCTCACTGCATTTGCGGATGATCTGAACATATACTGCACTACACCAAATTCAGATATAAACAAAATAACAGCTGCAATTGAACTTTTCTCGACTATGTCTAACTACAAACTAAACCTCAATAAAACTAATATTTTCCCCCTAAAATCACCCAAACTCATCTCACTAATACCATTGTTAAACACAATAAAAATAAAAGAAGAAACAAAATACCTGGGAATCACCTTTTTCCAGAATAACAAAGACTTCTACCAACACAATGTAAACCTTAAATGGCAAAATATAATACAAGACTGTAAAAGATGGAACAACCTAAAACTACCATTCTTGGCCAAAGTATCAATAATCAAAATGAACATTTTACCTAGACTAATGTATATATTCATGACATCACAGACAACAATACATAATAAATTCTTCAAACAAATTCATACCCTCCTAGCAAAATTTATATGGGAACCCAAAAAAAAACAATCTCCTATCCAAAATTAACACTCCCCAAAAGCAAAGGAGGACTAAATCTACCAGATTTTACTACATTAACACTAACAGAATATTAAGAATAGCTGAACATAACCCATCAATGGAAAATTGTTCTCCTCTTTGGGTGACAATCTATTACATATATATTAAAGCTCTAGGTTTCAATCCCAAAGTACTTCCATTCCTGAAGCAGAAAGAAATACAAACTTATAACATTATAGAGCCCTTAAAACATTCTATCAACTTAGCGCAAAAACTCTTTCAATTCTTGAACCTTAGATAAGCCATGACAATACTGCAACCCCTTCATAAAAACCCAAATTTAAAAATAAACAATAAGATGCTGGACTTGGTCCCTTTTCCCAGACTGAAAGATAAAACAATCCAAGTTATTTATTCCTACCTTAACTGTTCAATACAAGAAATGAGGACCAACTTAAACCTCCCTAAATCACACATAATAATCCTACGACAAATCAAAGAACTGTGCTCCAGTTACCTCCAAAATGTTACTATGACCAATAGTGACACAGAAACTTGTAGCAGGTTTTGGAAAACTATTATCACAACAAAGAAAACTATTACTAATTCATATAAAATGATAAATTAAATCAAATACCAGAAAGACCTCCTCTTCTCTAACTACTGGAGAAAAATTAAACCATCCATAGATGATCAGCAAATAAGCCAGGCAATCAAACACTTAAGATTATACCCCTCAAAAAGTTAGCATACACTCGGCTCATGATCAATAATAATAGGTTCATAGGTTGGTACTAGGCTATCAGCCCTAGGGCCTATACAAGCCTAGCCATAACAATTCCCTGGCTATTTCTTCCCACATTATTTACTTTCCTGGACCCCTGTCTAGCAGGGCGACTGACGTGATCCTTGGGGTGAATTTCCTTTCTCCCATCCAATCGTCAAGGTTTCTCTTGAAGAGGTCCAAAGAGGCACTCTGCTTGACATGTATGGGCAATCTATTCCAGAGTCTGGGGAGTCTCTGGGTCAGGAACCTATCCCTCCAGCATGTTTTGTTTATTGTGATGACAAGGTTTAGATCCCTGGAGCGTGTAGCTCTGAGGGATTGGGATTTCTTTAAGTGTAGCATGTCCAACAGCTCTGGGTTTGACATGGCCTTGTATGTTAAGCAGAGATCGCCTCTGAGTAGACGATATGCAACAGAGTATAGCTGGAGTTTTTTAAGGCGGTCAGTGTAGGGCATCTGCTTTAGGCCTGTGATTCTTTTAGTGAGGTATTTCTGAGGCCTTTCCAGTTGTTGCAGATGTCTTGAGAGGTACATACCAAATGGGGCGTTGTATTCTATAATGGGTCTAATGAGGGATGAGTACAGTAAGACAATGACCTCCTTTTTTCTGGATGAAAAGCCCTTCATGATGAGGTGTGCCACATAGAAGGATTTCCTGACTGTTGTGGCGATGTGGTTATCGAAGGTGAGACCACTGTCCACCTGTGTCCCTAAGTCTCTTATCACACTTTCTGTGTTTAGTGTACTGCCACCTATATGGTAATTCATGGATACATGTTTTTTCCCAAAGGGGATAACAATACATTTCTTGGCATTGAGCTTGAGCCCATGGCTCTGGCACCAAGCATCTGTTTCTGTAAGGCCCTTTTGTAGAGTATCCACATCATTTGGGGATTCAATAATGGCTCCCAGTTTGCAGTCATCTGCAAACTTTGTTAGCCAGAGTCCCTTAGTGTTGACCTGTACTTCAGAGAAGTAGATGCCAAACAAGACCGGCCCCAGGACTGAACCCTGAGGTACTCCACTTGTCACTTGTCTGGAGCTGGATTTGGAGTCGGCTACTTTTACAGTGTGGGTTTTATCAGTAAACCATTTAGCAACCCATTTGGTGACATAGGGATTAATGCCCAACTTAGTAAGTTTATCTATGATTCCAGAGTGGGGGATGGTGTCAAAGGCCTTGGCAAGGTCTAGATAGGCTGTGTGGACCAGCTTACCCTTGTCCATGGCTCTGGAGACTGATTCAAAGAAGTCAATCATGTTTAGGAGACAAGATCGGCCCTTCACAAACCCAAACTGGGTGGGGTCCAGTGTTTGAAGGTTGCCAATGTCTTTGTTTATAAGTTCCATGATAATACGCTCCATGGCCTTGCAGATGAGGCTTGTCAGACTGATGGGATGGTAGTTTCCGGGATCCAAGGTGGATCCCCCCTTGTGGATTGGGATAACTGTAGCTCTGCGCCACTCAGTGGGCACGAAACCTGAGGTGAGGCTATGCTTAAACATGACACTTGGGTGAGGTGCCAGTTCATATTGTAGTTCATGTAGTACACAGCCCGGGATGTCATCTGGTCCCATGGATGCTGTATTCTTGGCTTTAGAGAGTGCGTTTTGTACCTGTGTGGCCGTTATTACTGGAATTTGGCAATCTTCCGGTATTGAGATGGGCCATTTAGGGGTGAGAGGGGGGTGAAGTTGGCACTGAATCGATCTGCCAGGATATTGGCAATATCCTTTGGATCAGTATATTTAATGCCATTCTGTTTTAGCTCAGAGCAGATCTGAGCATTGCCATTTAGATTCTTGACATAGTTATAGAATGCTTTGTGGTTGTCTTTGGAATCTTTGGCAATTTTATTTTCGTAACTAACTTTGGAAGATTTTATGAGGCATCTCAGTTTCTTACTGAGGCTAGTAAGGGAGTTTTTTGCATCCTGGGATTTTCCTCTTTCTGCAAAAGTTTCTTCCTTTTGTTGTAAAGTGTGTTTATGGCAGGGGACCACCAGATTGGCTTCCATTTTTTGGATGAGAGCATTTTGGTTCTATTTGGGATGGCACGATTCATGCATGAGTGGATGTGCTCGTACAGTGCCTTAGTGTAGGATTCAGCAGTTGAAATTTCAGTTCCCGTCTGCATGGGTGTCATGAAGTTTGTCACTTCTGACTTGAGTAGCATGAAGTTGGCTTTGGAGAAGTTTTTTATGGTGGTTTCTGTACTGGGGGTGGGGGTAGGATGTGGATGTTAAGGGTGATTAGCTTATGGTCAGACCTGACTAACGAGGGGGTGACCATAGGTATGGAGCATTGATTTCCCATGTTGGTAATGACCAGGTCTAGGATATTGGAGCCCTGGTGGGACTATGGATTAGTTGATCCAGGGCGTTGGAATTTATGAATTCCAAGAACCGTTAGCAAAGGTGTTGGGACATGAGTAGTTTTCCCAGTTAATGGCAGGGTAGTTAAAATCACCCAGTATTAGGGTGTTTGGTTCTATCTTAATATTTTCCAGTATGTTTAGAAAGGTGTAGTGAGAATCTTGGGGTATGGTGGGGGATCTGTAGCAAGCTACAATTTGGATTGCAGTCTTACCTAGTGTTAGTTGCACTTGGAGAATTTCAGACACATTGTGTTGGCCAACTAGCCTGGTGGTGTGAATATCCTTGGTGAATATTGACACTCCTCCACCTTTAGTGTTTCGGTCCTGGTTTGGTGGCCGAAAAGTGTGGTAAGAGTTGTAGCCTGGTATTGCAAGGGTGCTCTCTGGAGCCTTGAACCAGGTCTCAGTTACTGCACAGATATCGATGTTCTCCATTTTTAGGAGTGCCTCGAGAGAGTGCATTTTGAGGTTTAGACTTCTAGCATTACCTTCAGATTTTGCATGCTTGTACCTGTTACGGTGGTGGTTTTGTCCTTTGAAGTTTGCCTAAAAAAGGCACTACAGGGGTGGCAAGAGCCTTAGCCAGTAACCTGAATCACAGGGGCGACAGGTGCTTATTTTACACCTGCAATCCTACACAAATTTAACACATCAAAATCACCTTTCTGCCCACACTGTAAGGACCAGATAGCCGACTTAATCCATGTATTTTGGAGCTGTAAATGTGTCTATAAACTCTGGAACTCTCTCAAGGTACAATTACAAAAAACAGGTTATCAACATTAACCTACGAATTCACCCTATTACACATTCTCCCACCCAACATACCAAGAAAACAAGAAAATACACTTACAATTTTCCTACTAATGAAACTGTATATAGCTTTTAAATGGCTAGATACGATAAATATCTCTTGGGAGGGTTTTAAACAAGTAGCTATACAACACCTTTTAGCTCATAAAATAGTAATAGATAAAAGAAACAAAAACATGAAACCCAGAGAAATTTGAGAACAAACCTTTAATATCATATTAGCATAATTCATCACACATCAACTTAGAAATACACTATAATGGAAACAATGAACACATACAAGTTCAGATATTAAATAATAACTTGGATATTACAAATGTATATACTGTCTATATAACTGTGGAACAGTGAAAGCATCTATGTACATAGTGTAAATAGATATGTTGTACACCCTATATCCTGTGGTATTTGACATCAATGTATAACATATATATATATATATATATATATATATATATATATATATATATATATATATATATATAGTCATGTTGCAAGATGTTTTTTATTTGTGACAGAAGAAGAAGATTAATGTAAAAATAAAAATTATTGAAAAAAAAAAAAGAAGAAAGAAAGGCCTCCAATTCAAGCTCAATTCAATATACACACAGTCTTTTTTTTAGGCTCTTGCCCAAAGAATTTCCACATGGGAATCTCATTTCAGACCAGAAGCTGACAAATGATTGGGGGGGGGGTATCCCTGTTGTGGTAGTTTGGCTGAGGAAGCTAGCATACATAATGACAAAATATTTGTCAGGGTTTCCTACACGGAACAAAGGGGCAGCTCATATTCAATACATATGAAAAAATGCAGCAGAAGCTAACCAGAGTAGATTGACATGTGTTTTGCTTACAGGACATGAAATTAAATGTTAGGGAAAACATGCTGAGTGATCAAAAATTTAATCAACCTTTGACAGCTCATAAGCTACAGGGGTGGGGGAGGTAAGGGAAGGGCGAGCAGCCATATTACTTAGAAGAGATCTCAGAATATGTATCAGTAGAAAAGGAAGGCAAATTATTGGGTTAAGCAAACTGCACTCACAAAACAAATATGGTGCACAGTCAAGAAATGTGATCCTAATAAGGATGATCTTGTTTTCTTTAGTAACTTCACTGCTAACATGGATAAATCTTACAACGGACAGTACAAGTTGGGTAATGAGTGTTCTCATCTTAGCCTAAATATCACACTGGATAGGTAATTTGACAGGAGGAAATTTAATTTATGGGCACAATCACGGATACAAGAAGCAATGACTGCCAAGAGCACATTTGTGCAGAATAATATATATAACTCAGACACAGTTTACTTCCACTAGGGATATTTCTCTGAAGGCAAGAAGAAAGAAGTGCTGAAGGCCCAAGTCAGGTTACTGAATGTAAACAGGAAAGAAGGGGATGGGTCTCACCTGGGAGGTAACACAACAGGAGGCTTTGCAAAGGAGGCACAGGGAGAAGCTAATGACACTGTATTTTTGCAAAAAAATCTGCTCTCCCTCTCACTGTTACTGCTTTTAGACCTTCTTGAAATCGCCTTCAGCAAGGATTTCCAGCTTGTTGTTTAACTGGTTTGCAGTAGGATTGTACTTGTGAGTCTCTACTGCTGTGCATTTTTACATTAGGAGGAATGGGTGTATTCATCTTGTGGCAGGAGGTGTTTGCTTGGTCTATTCAAGTTGGGAAACAAGGGCTCATTGTGTAGTTACTTTACTGGCCAGCAGGCTTATTGGTTAGTTTTTGTTTTGTCTATACTGCTATAAATTTGGTGGATTTGCTTGGAGGTACTCACCACCCAGAGGTGGTCAGAAATGCTCTTTACAGTAGAAAACACTTAGAAAGCAAGTTTTTCCATTAGAATGATTCATAAAACTGAACACTGTAAAGCAGCAAATATATCAGAGCAAATACCTTGCATGCTGATAAGCTTAGTGAGCTAGCTGGGCACTGAGTGGCAACATCTATAGATTTAGTAGGATTCAGTACTGCATAAACATTAAAGTTAAAAGAATTAAGTACTATTTCACATAATTTCTCCTAGTAAAGCACACTTAGTCTGAAAGTACAGTTGTGTACACTTACCATAAATGTAGATGTTCGAGTGTATTCACTGTTGCAGTCATCACCTGTGGGTTATCCCTGTTGTGGTAGCCCTCGGTTGACCTGAATACCAGAGTCAATGTTTTTTTGTGTCAGCTGCAGTCGCCTGCAGTTTGACGTCAGGTCAGTGCTATAAAGCAAAGCAGCTGACGTCATTACATCATTTTTTCCTGCCATAACCCGTAAGAAGCACAAGGAGATAAGGAAAAGTGTTCCTGGTGGCAGAAAGCCACCGTGGGAAGCTCATGTCCCCCAAGGGAAAGATGCTATATGGGGGATGGAGAGTGGAAAACCAGGACTGTAACAGTGAACACACTCGAACATCTACATTTACGGTAAGTGTAGACAACTGTACTATGTTCTTCATGTTTCACTGCTGTAGTTAGCACCTGTGGGAGCATTCCAAAAGCCGAGGAGAGGAGTGGAGAACAGGTTAGCATCCTACGCATAACTGCAGAAGCAAACCTTGCCCTAGACTTAGAAAAAAAGATGTAGGTGGTAATGCTTTGTAAAGGTATGGACAGAGGCCCAGGTGGCAGCTTCCAAGATGTCCCTGGTGGGGACTACTCTGATGAAGGCTGTGGAGGTGGAGGCTGCTCTAGTGGAATGGGTACGAATAGACTTGGGGGGGGGGGTTCCCATGTAGTCTGTAGCAGAAATGGATACAATGTGATATCCATTTGGAAATGGTTTGTTTGGAAATAGGCTTCCCCTCTGCCCTAGGGGCAAAGCTGACCAGTAGTGGTCTGTTTTTCTGAATGGTTTAGTATGGTCCAGATAGTATCTAAGTTGTCTGTGCACATCTAGCGAGTTTAGAATTCTTTCCCCCTTGTTTTGAGGGTTGGGAAAGAAGGTGGGTAGGTGTATGGCCTGGCTGAGGGTCACATCAGATACCACCTCGGGCATAAACAAGGGGTTAATCCTCAGGGAGACAATGTCTGCATGAAAAATGAAGGGCTCAACAGCCATGAGAGGCTGAAGTTGACACCTTTCTGGCTGAGGTGATAGCTAGTAGGAAGGCAGTCTTCCAGGAGAGGTATTTTAATTCTGCAGAAACAGCAGGTTCGAAAGGAGGTAAGGTTAGTTGTTCTAGAACATAATTCAGGTCCCATGGTGGCGTGGGAGGCCTCCTAGGTCTGACATTAGAAGCCCCTCTGAGGAATTGCTTAATCAGAGGATTTAAGAAGAGGGGTGGGTCTGAATCGTAATGGGCAGAAATGGCAGAGACATGGATTTTAATAGAGGAGAAAGAGAGACCACTATTGAGCAACTCAGCTAGGTAATCCAAGATAAGAGGTATGGAAGGCTGGGAGGTACTGGCCCCTTTGGACTGGTTCCAGGAGCAGAATCTTTTCCATTTCTCTGTGTATGATTTTCTGGTGCTGGGCCTTCTGGCCTCTGTGATGATGTCTAGGACCCGTTTGCTTAACAGGGACTCCTTGGTGGCTTTTAAGGTACAAGCCATGCTGAAAGATTAAGAGTCTAAGTCTGGGTGCAGTATCTTCCCCCTCACCTGGGTCAAGAGGCCTGAGATCGGGGGGGGGGGCTGTAAAGTCAGCCTGCACAGTAAGGGGTACCAATGCTGTCTAGGCCAATCTGTAGCAATGAGGATGACCTTTGGTCTCTCCTCCCTTATTTTTATCAGTACTTTGGGAATACGGGGAGGGGAGGGAAGGCATACACAAAGAGGGAGTTCCAGGGCAAGGTCAAGACATCCGCCTTCCATGCTAGGAGATGATACTCCCTGGTGCAGAACTTTTGCAGCTGGTGGTTGAGGTGTGAGGCAAAGAGATCCACTTCCAGAGTCCCCCACTCCGGAGTTAGTTGCAGAAAGATTTTTCCTGTGGAGCTGCCATTTGTGGAGGTCCAGTATGTTTCTGCTGAGGTGGTTTGCCAGAGTGTTGTCAACCCCTGGTAGGTAATGGGCAATTAGGTGTAGACCCATGGAGGTGGCTGTAAGCCAGAGGCTCATGGCTAACCTGTACACGGGGTAAGATTGGATCCCCCCCTGTTTGTTGGTGTACCACATTACTGTGGTGGTGGTGTTGTCTGTTTTTATAAGGAGAACCCCTGGCCTCAGATTGGGTTTGAAGGATTTCAGAGCCTTTTGTACTGCCATTTCTTTTTGACTGATGTGCAAGTGAAGTTGCTGGGCATCCCAAAGACCTTGGGTGCGCCTTCCTGCTAAGTAAGCACCCCAAGCTATGTCTGAGACATTGGTGGTGATGGTCTGGCTAGAAGGGCGGAGGATGAAGGGGAGACCCTTGTTCCTGGCACAGGCCTCTGCCCACCAGAGAAACCCGGCCCTTATACAAGGGAGCAGAGAGAGAGAGGTCTCTAGAGACTGAGAGTGCTGGCATTAAAGGTTCTTTAAATACCACTAAAGCTTTCTCATGTGAAGCCTGGCCAGGGGAATGCGAAGGATGCAAGATGCCATGTATCCCAGGGCTTGCAGGAATTTCCTCGCAGTGAGGTGACTTCTGAAAGCCAGTTCGGTGAAGGGGATAGAAAGGCCATTTGGGATGCTGTGTCTAGCACAGCTCCCAGGAAAATGAGCTTCCTGGTGGGGTTTTGTTTTGATTTCTTCTCGTTGATTGTGAACCCTAGGGAAGTTAGGAGTGATTTGACAAAGAGAAGATCCTGGAGCAGCTTTTCCTTGCACTCTGCCTGAATGAGGCAGTCATCCAGGTAAGGGTAAATCTGTACACTTCTCTGTCTGCAGAATGCTATGGCCGGGGCCACACATTTGGTGACTACTCTGGGAGCAGTAGATTAGTCAAAGGGCAGCGCAGAGAACTGAAAGTGTTGTGAGCCTGCTCTGAAGCACAGGAATGCTCTGCACGAATCCCTGATGGGGATGTGGAGGTAGGCATATTTTAGGTCTAGGGTCACTAGTCAGGCATTTTTGTTAGCATAGGCAGCAGTTGCTGCAAAGTTAGCATTTTGAATTGGGGGACCGCCACGGAGGTGTCCAGAATGGACAGATCCTAGATCCAGGATGAGGCGTCAAGTGCCCTCTTTTCTGGGAACTAGGAATAGTCTGGAATAAAAGCCTTTTCCCATTTGATCTGAGGAGACAGGTTCTACTGCCCCCTGGGATACGAGAGTTTGGACCTGTTTCAATGCCTTTGCCCACTGATTTGGAGGCAAGTCTGGGTATCCTCTGGGAATTGGGAGTTCGCTGAAAGAGAATTTGTATCCCTGAGAAATGATCTTTAAGACCCACTGGTCCTTTGTTACAGAAAGCCAATTGTCTGAAGAGGGGTAGCCTTCCTCCTAGGTTTTTATGACAGATGGGAGGGAAGAGGGGGGAGGGGGAGTCATTGTGAGTGTTTGCTATAGAAGGTTGACTTAGAACTCCTTGCCTTAGAGATGGAAGTGGTCCATTGTTTGCTTCTCTGCTGGCCCTGGGATAGGGGCCTGGATGGTCTGTCCCTGCGGGACTTACCTTGGCCCTGTCTGCTAGGTGCAGGGAAGGCCCAGTGCTTGGAGGGAAAGTTCCTGCGGAATCTGCAGGGTTGAACTTGAAAGAAATCTTTTACTGTTTACATAGATTTTGCTTAGTCTTCCAGCTTTTTAAGCACTCTTCTGCCTTTTCCCTAAATAAGTGCTCCTTATCTAGTGGTGCATCAAAAAGTTTAGACTTGACATGATGAGGGAGAGGTTGTTCCTTCAGCCATGCATGTCTCCTAATAACAAATCCTGTCACTGCTGCCCTGCTAGAGGCTTCTAGGGCATCATATCCACATTGCAAAGAGTGTTTGGCCACTTGACAAACAAAGTGCAGTAAATCTGCCAAGTCTTTTGAAATGGCACAGTCAGGAAAGGTAGTAATCTTCTGTTTTAATTGTTCCAAAGTGTGCTGTTAATATTTTAATATATGGAACTGACAACTGAGTGCTCTGAAAGCTAAGGTTGCAGAGGTGTATACTTTTTTAGCCCATCTGTCTGGAGCTCTGGAGTCCTTGTCAGAAGGAAGAGGATTTTTGGCAGAACTAGTCTTGGCTCCTTTAGGTCCCTGCGTAATGTGACCTCTGGGTCTGCAGCAGGATTTCTGTACAGGTATTTGTGAGAGTCCGGTACTTTGTAATACCCGTTAGGTTTACTGGGTGCAGGAGGGAGGGCATCAGGGGCTAAGCTGAATTCATGGAAAACATCATCCACCACTTCTAAAATAGGGGGGAGGGCCAGTGGTCTGTGCTGGGGCAGGTCCCGAAACTCCCCAAATCTTTTCTTAGACTGTGGGAAGTCCTGAGATTCCCAGTGGAAAAATTCCCTGAGGGAGTGAAGGGTTTCCCCAAAGGAAATGTCCTCTTGTGGTGAGGCAGAAGAGATGGATTCCTCTGCATCTGAATCCTCATAAGCAATTAAGGGATGCTATTCCTCTTCAATAAGTGAATAATCAGATTCTTCAGAATACTTTTCTGTCATAACTTCTGGGGAAGGGAGCCTTTTCTTTTTAGAAGTAGTGGCCTGACTAGCCCAGATAAGGGAGATGAGATCCTCTGCCATTGTAAGCATTTGTGCTTGGTGTGGGAGCAGTAGCAAGATGGTGGCTAGAAGCAGATTTCCTAGGAGTGGCCTGGCTTCTGGGCCTGAGAGAATCTGGTCTGAGAGAAAGGGTAGACGAATGCGAAGATGTCATTTTATGTCTAGATTCAGTAGTGTGAGAGGCCTCCTCAGAAGCTGATGCCTACATTGCGGCTCCGGACTCAAATGAGGCAGAGACAGCCAAAGGCTCGGAAGACTAAGAAGATTTCTGCGGCATACCGGACTCCGAAAGGGTCTCTGTAGAGGTCTGTGTAGATATCAAATCGGGCATCAGGGGCTGCGAAAGTGCCTCACTGAATTCCAGAGAACTGATGACCTACTTAGCGGTAGCGTCGTCGGAAGGCTTAGCCTCGTGCAGTCTGTCTCTATCTTTATGTCTACGTTTTTTCGGAATATCCGCAGATTGCTGGCTGTTATGTCTACGTTTTTTCGGAATATCCGCAGATTGCTGGCTGATGGACGACATATCGGAATGCGAAGACGGAACACGAAAATAATGATCTACAAAAACAGCTCTACGGCGAATGGCACTCGCATTAAAGGGGGCACAGAACCGGCAATGGGTGACATCATGGTCTGGGCCTAAACAAGTGACGCAGTAAGAATGGAAGTCTCAGTGTGGGATCTGCCTTCCACAGACAAGACAATTAGCTTTTTCGGACATCGGTTAGTGCAAGAAAAAAGGATCCCCAATGGGGTACTTGGCTTTAGAAGTTTTCAGCTGAAATTCAACTTCTGGTAATGACCGACCGACACTCGTGCGAACTGCTACTGCTATGGCTACACGGCAAGAAAGACTGATGTAATAACATCGGCTGCCTTGCTTTATAGCACTGATGACCTGACGTCAGACTACAGGCGACGCAAAAAAACATGGACTCTGGTATTCGGGCAGACATAGGTCTACTACAGCAGGGATAACCCACAGGTGATGACTGAAACAGTGAAACACAAACAATATCTAACAAAACACTTTAAACGACTTTCTAACCCCAATACACCAACCCCCTGAAGCGCAGAAATTACAAGATTAGACAGAACGGATATACAATTTCCGAACTTCTCTGGAGCCAGCTTGGTGTATATGTGCATCTTGACCCAGTGTAGCCACTGCCTCATGTTTAGTGACAATCACTTAATCCTTAGAGTAGCAGACACAGTATGTGAAAGGGATACTTACACAATGGTACTGTAGACTAAACTGTTGCATAAGAGTGCACATCAGGTTATCATAAAAAAATACACACAACACTCACCCATGTGTGTGTGTGTATTTTATATATATATATATATATATATATATATATATATATATATATATATATATGGATCTACTTCACGACTGAAAAAGTACAGTTGTGTACATTTACCATAAATGTAGATGTTTGTGTGTATTCACTGTTGCAGGCATCACTTGTGGACTATCCCTGCTGGGTAGCCCTCGGCCGGCCTGAATACCAGAGTAAAAATTCTCCCTCCTGTGTCCGGTCAAGCAGGGCAGCTGATGCCATTACATCAGTTTTTCTTGCCCTAACCTATAGGAACCCTGTCCAGAAGGCCTGAGTAAGGCCAACTTGGAAGAAGCCCACAGGCATATAAAGGTGTGAATAAATTTTAAAGAAGAGTAGGGGGAAGGAGGGAGGGAAAATAGGACTGCAACAGTGAATACTCTCGAACATCTACATTTATGGTAAGTGTACACAACTGTACTATATTCTTCATGTTTCACTGTTGCAGTCATCACTTGTGGGAAGAATCCCAAAGCTGAATTAAGGGTGGATGGAAACCAGGTCCTGCATCGGTTGCTGTCCCTTCTTCCATGACGTCAGGTTGTCAGGGGTATAAAACACGTGGCTGATGCCATTACATCAGTTTTTCTTGTCCCAGATGTCAGGTGATCCCCTAATGGGAAGCAATTAAATATAAAAATACAAAGATATACCTCCAACAAAAAAGCAAATACACCAAAAAGGCTTTTAAGCATAGTAAAGGAAAGTAGCGGTATAGCCAAAAGAAGTTATGGGGCTGGAGGGAGAGTAACCAGGACTGCAACAAGGAATACACTCGAACATCTACATTTATAGTAAGTGTACACAACTGTACTATGTTCTTCGTGCTTCACTGTTGCAGTCATTACATTTGGGTAGATTCCCAAAGCTATGGTTGAGAGGAGGAATTTAGATAGCATTAGGGCCAGCTATAAGGCCCTGCAAGACTACAGTGGCAAAGCCAACTCTGGATTTAGAGAAAATTGGCAAATGATAATGTTTGGTGAAAGTATGTACAGAGCTCCAGGTAGCAGCTTCTAGGATGTCCCTGGTAGGGACGCCTCTGAGAAAGGCTGTAGAGGTAGATGCAGCCCTGGTGGAGTGGGGTCTGATCCCCTAGGGGATATAGGTTTTCCATGGTGCTTATAGCAGAAATAAATGCAATGGCTTACCCATTTAGAAATGGTTTGCTTTGAAATAGCCTTCCCCTCTGCCCTTGCAGCAAATGCCACCAGCAGTTGTTCAGATTTCCTTTGAGATTTAGTCCTGTCCAAGTAGAATCTAAGTTATCTGTGCACATCTAAGGAATGCAGTATCCGTTCCCCTTTATTCTGTGGATTGGGAAAGAAGGTTGGCAAATGAATGGACTGATTAAGAGCCACACTGGATACCACCTTGGGCATGAAGGATGGATTAGTTCTGAGGGACACCCTGTCCGCATGAAAGATGATGAAAGGCTCCACTGCCATAAGGGCCTGTAATTCAGATACCCTTCTAGCTGAAGTGTTTTCTAAAAGGAAAGCTATTTTTCCAAGAAAGAAATTTTAAGTCTGCAGTAGCAGCTGGCTCGAAAGGAGGTAGAGTGAGCTTCTCCAAGACAAAGTTAAGGTCCCAGGCTGGGGTTGGAACTCTCCTGGGTGGTCTCAAATTTTTGGTCCCTCTGAGGAACTGCTTGAGCAGTGGATGAGAGGTGAGGGGAGGTTCTATATTATAATGAGCTGAAATGGCTGAGGTGTGGATTTTAATGGAGGAAAAAGACAGGCCCTTGTGAAGCATCTCAGTTAAGTATTGTAAAATCTGAGGTAAATTGGGCACTGCTGTGCTCATCCCTTGAGATTGGTTCCAGGCACAGAATCTTTCCCATTTTTCAGTATAAGATTTTCTAGCACTAGGTCTCCTTGCCTCTAAAATGATATCCATCACAGGTTTGCTGAGAGATGGTAAAGGAGAGATTAAGTAATTAGCCAGGCTGCAAGGTTCAGTGTTAGAAGCTGAGGGTGCAGAATCTGGTTCTCCTGCTGAGACAGCAGGGAAGGAGTCTGTGGCAGGTGCCATGGAGATAACCGTGACACACTGCACAGGAGGGGGTACCAGTGTTGGCGCAGCCAGTCTGGAGCAATCAACATCATCCTTGGTTTGTCCTGTTTAATTTTTAGTAGTACTTTGGAGAGCAGAGGAAGAGGGGGAAGGCATAGACTGATAGGTTTTTCCAGCTGAAGGACAGAGTATCCACTTTCCAGGCTTGTTTCTGGGGAGTCTGTGCAAACCTTTTCCAATTGGTAGTTCTGGGGAGAGGCAAACAGGTCTATATCTGGGCCCCCCCCCCCATTTGCTTATCAACATGTTGAAAATCCTTGGTTCCAGTTTCCACTTGTGTGGGTCCATGAGGTTTCTGCTTAGTCCATCTGCCAGTGTATTTAATTTTCCTGGCAGGAATTGAGCTTGTAGGTGCACTTGGAAGCTCAAGGCTGTGTTCCACAACGCCATGGCTAGTCTGCAGATGGGGTAAGAATGTGTACCCCCCTGCTTATTTATGTACCACATAACAGTGGTGTTGTCCATCTTTACCATTAGTTGTCCTGGAAGAATGTGGTCCTTGAAGGCTGTCACAGCATTCCGTACAGCGAACATTTCTTTTTGACTGATATGCAGGTGCATTTGACTTGGGCTCCATTTGCCCTGAATGCACTTCCCTGCCAGGTGAGCCCCCCATGCATAGTCTGATGCATCTGTTGGGGTTTAGGCAGCAGGGGGGGGGTGTGAAAGGTAGTCCCTATTTTTGATGGCAGGCCTTTGCCCACACCAAAGGAACTCTAGTCATAGGCAAGGTACGATAAGAATCATTGTTTCTAGGTCTTGAGAATGTTGACACCATAGGCTTTTTAGATACCACTGTAGTTTCCTCATATGCAGTCTTGCATATGGAATTAGAAGAATGCAGGAGGCCATGAACCCCAAGGCTTGCAATATTTGTCTTGCAGATAGCAGGGTTTTTGTGGTCACTTGTTTGAAGTAGGTTGTCAAATGAATTTGTTTCTCTGGCGTGAGGTAAGCCATCTGGGAAGTTATATTCAAGCTTGCTCCCAGGAATATAATTTGTTGACAGGGTACCAGGTGTGATTTATTTTCATTTATGGTGTACCCCAGACAAGTTAGAACCCTTTTTACAAAGGCCAGATGATTCATAAGTATGTCCTGGCTTTCTGCCTGAATTAGACAATCACCCAGGTATGGATATATTTGAACTGGAGCTAGGCACTTTGTGAATACCCTGGGCACAGTAGATAAGCCAAAGGGGAGTGCAGAGAACTGATAGTGCGTGTAGCCTGCTTTGAAGCGTAGGTATCTTCTGCAAGATTCCCTGATTGGGATGTGCAGGTATGCTTCTTTTACTGACATCGGTAAGGAGCAAGAAAAAGCTTCCCCAACGGGGTACTTAGCTTTAGTTGAAGACTTCGATTCTGAAACTTGAAAACAAACATTTCAGGAGTCTGCCGACCGGCACTTGCGAACTGCTTCTGCTTCGGGCACCGCATGGCAAGAAAGACTGATGCAATGGCATCGGCTGCATGTTTTATACCCCTGACGACCTGACGTCATGGAAGAAGGGACAGCAACCGGGACCCAAGACGTTGTTAATTAGGCTGACTGAGGGCTACCTGCAAGTAGATAACCCAAATGTAATGACTGCAACACTGAAACACAAAGAACATCTGCAGAGGCAAAGCCTGCCCAGGTTTTGGAGAACAGAGACAAGTGGTAGTGTTTGGTGAAGGTGTGGACTGAAGTCCAAGTGGTAGCTCCTAAGATGCCCTTTGTAGGGACCCCTCTTAGGAAGCCAGTGGAAGTAGATGCTGCCCTAGTGAAATGGACACAAATAGACTCGGGCAGAACTTTCCCATGAAAGTGGTAGCAGAATTGGATACAGTGCGATACCCATTTAGAAATAGTCTGCTTGGAAATAGGTTTCCCCATTGCCCCTGGGGCGAAGCTGACCAGGAGATGGTCAGTCTTCCTGACAGAACTGGTTCTATCCAAATAGTATCCAAGTTGTCTGTGCACATCTAGTGAATGAAGGATTCTTTCCCCCTTGTTCTGAGGGTTAGGAAAGAAGGGGGGAGATGTACAGCCTGGTTCAGTGTCAAGTTTGACACCACCTTAGGCATAAAGGAGGGATTACTCCTAAGGGGCACCCTATCTGAATGGAAGATAATGAAGGGCTCAATGGCCATGACAACCTAGAGCTTGGAAACCCTCCTAGCTGAGGTAATGGCCAGCAGGAAGGCGGTCTCCTAGAAAGAGGTTTTAGTTTTGCTGAGGCAGATGGTTCAAAGGGAGGCAAGGTCAGTTTTCCAAGACATAGTTCAGGTCCCAGGCAGGTGTGGGTAGCCTCCTGGGTGGCGTGATGTGAGATACCCCTCTAAGGAATTGTTTTAGCAGCAGGTGGGAGAACAAAGGCTGCTCTGTATGAAAATGGGCAGAAATAGCAGAGGCATGAATTTTTATGGAAGAGAAGGATAATGCTTTTTTCACTAGCTCTGCCAGGTAGTCTAGAATCAGAGAGAAAGAGATACCTGGGAGCTGCTTGCACCTTTAGTTTGGCACCAGGAATTGAATCTTTTCCATTTTTCTGAGTATGATTTTCTGGTGCTGGGCCTCCTGAATTATGTCCAGGACCTGCCTGCTCAAGACTGGGTTGTTATCCACCTTTGAGGAATCAGCCATGCGGATAGGTTGATAGTTTGTAGCTTTGGGTGCAGTACCGACCCTCTTGCTTGAGTTAGAAGTCCTTCTGCGAAAGGCAGGTTCCTTGGTTAAGCTGAGCAGCAAGGGGGACCACTGTTGCCTGGGCCAATCTGGAGCAATTAGGATGGCTCTTGGCCCTTCCTCCCTGATCTTTAGAAATACCGTTGGTATCACTGGCAAGGGAAGGAATGTGTAGACAAACAGGCTGCCCCAGTAATGATAGAGCATCCGCCTTCCAGGCTTTGGGTGGAACTCCCTGGTGCAGAACCGGTCCAGCTGGCTGTTCTGTACGGTGGTGTAAAGGTCCACCTCTGGTGTTCCCCAGGCCTGTGTGATACAGAGGAAGGTCTCCCTCTGAAGTTGCCATTAGTGGGGGTCTAAGCAGTTTCTGCTGAGGTGGTCTGCTAGGGTATTGTGCTTCCCTGGAATGTACAGGGGTATCAGATGGAGGCCCATCATAGAGGCAGTTTGCCAGAGAAGCATGGCTAGATGGCAGAGAGTGTAGGAGTGTGTTCCCCCCTGCTTGTTGATGTACCGCATGACTGTGGTATTGTCTGTTTTCATGAGGAATACCCCTGGATTCAGGTGGGTCTTGAAAGATGTGATAGCCCTGAATACTGCCAACATTTCCTTTTGGTTGATGTGCAGGTGTAGGTACCTGTGGTCCCAAGTGTCTTGGATGCAGATGTTGCCCAAGTGTGTCCCCCAGGCTTTGTCTGAGGCATCCATGGTGATAGTCTGGCCATGGGGAAGAAATAGAAAGGGTAAGCCCTTGTTCAGTGAGCAGGCGTCTGCCTACCACAGGAGTTTGGCTCTTAAGCAGGGGATAAGGGGCAGATGCATCTCCAGAGATTGAGAGTGATGACACCAAAGGTTTTTTTTATTTATCATTGCAGGTTTTTCATGTGCAGTCTGGCCAAGGACACCAACAGGATGCAGGATGCCATGTATTCCAGCACTTGAAGAAACATCCTTGCTGTGAGGTGCTTTCTGTAAGCTAATTAGGAGAAGTATTGGGGCAGGAAGCTCCGTTTTTCTGGAGTGAGGAAGGCTCTTTGGGTGGCTGTGTCAGGGAGAGCTCCCAAGAAGGTGATTTGTCTGGTGGGCTGGAAATTTGATTTTTCCTTGCTGATAGTAAAACCTAGAGAGGTAAATTGGGCTTTGACAAAGTCGAGGTCTTGCAGGAGCTTTTCCCTGCTGTCTGCCTGGATGAGACAATCATCCAGATATGGGTAAATTTGGATGCTTTGCTGCCTGCAGAAGGCAATGACCAAAGCCAGGCAGTTGGTGAAAACCCTGGGAGCAGTAGATAAGCCAAAGGACAGAGGAGAGAACTGAAAGCATTGTGAGCCTGCTCTGAAGCGAAGGAACTTTCTGCAGGACTCCCTTACTGGAATGTGAAGGTAGGCATCCTTGAGATCCAGGGCAACAAGCCAGGCATTTGGGCTCGGCATGGGTAACAGTTTTTGGAGTGTGAGCATTTTGAATTTTGGCACTTGCAGGGAAAGTTTAGCGTGGATAGATCCAGAATAGGCCACCAAGTGCCCTTTTTCATGGGCACCAGGAACAATCTGGAATAAAACCCTTTTCCAGTTTGTTCCTGAGGTACATGCTCCACCGCCTTTTATGCACAGAGTTTCTGAATTTGTTTGACTGCCTCTGCCCCTTGATTTGATGGTATGTCTGGGAACTCTTAAGGTTGGTGTTTCTTTGAAGGACAATCTGTATCCCTGAAAAATGATTTTTAGGACCCACTGATCCTTTGTGATGGATAGCCAATTGTCTTTGTAAAGTAGCGTTCCTCCTAACCTTTGAGGGGTGGGTGTGGGGCAGAGGGGGGGAGAGGAAGAGTCACTGCAAGCCCTTAGGGTAGGGAGTGGACTTACTCCCTGCCCTGGGTGTAGTGGAGGTCCATTGCATGGGCCTCTATTGTCCTTGTGCTTGCTGCCTGGGTGGTCTGTCCCCGCGGGCTTTCTTTTGTCCAGGTTTGGAATGGGAAGGAAAGGTCCAGTGTTTGGAGGGAAAGTTTGTGCTGAATCTGGGAGGATGGACCTGGAGGAAGTCTTTAAACTGTCTGCATTGACAGTGCCTTATCACCCATTTTCTTGATCACCTCCTCAGCCTTAGATCCAAACAAGCGGTCCTTATCTAGGGGAGCATCTAGGTGTTTGGATTTAACATCAGGCAGAGGTTGTTCTTTCAACCATGCAGGCCTCCTAAAGAATGACCATGCCACAGCAGGCCTGCTAGAGGCTTCTAGGACATCGTATCCACAGTGTAGGGAATGCTTTGCCACTTGAGAGCTGGAGTGCAACAGCTCCCCTAGCTCCTTGGAAATAGAGCTGCCTTGCAAGGATGAAATATTCTGTTTTAATAGTTCCAAGATATGTTGCGGATATTTCAACATATGAAACTGGCAGTTAAGAGCTCTGATAGCCAAGGCAGTAGAGGTGTACACTTTTTTACCCCATCTGTCTACAGGTCTGCTGTTCTCTGAAGGAATAGGATGTTTTGATGAACTGGCCCTAGCCTCTTTGGGTCCCTGGGTGATTACCTCTGGGTCTGCTGCAGGATTTGTGAACAATTAATTGTGGGTGTCTGGCACCCTGTAATACCTATCTGGCTTTCTAGGTGCAGAGGGAAGGGCATCAGGAGTAAGGCTAGACTCCATAAAAACATCCTCCACCACCTCCAAAATGGGAGGGTTGGCTAAGGGTTTGTGCTGGGGGAGATCCAAAACCCCCCTTAGTCTCTTCTTGGACTGGGGTAATCCTGAGCTTCCTCAGTGGAAATGTTCCCTTAAGGATGTGCAAGGTCTCAAAGGAAAGGTCCTCAGGGGGGGATGCAGAAGGGATGGATTCCTCTGCATCAGAATCCTCAAAGGGGGTAAGGGGCTGCTGTTCGTCAGAATCCAAATAATCAGATTCTTCAGTGACATGTTCTGATAGAATCTCTGGGGAAAGATCCCGCTTCCTTTTGGATGGAGTGGTCTGGTTATTTCTGATGAGAGAGACAAGGTCCTCCGCCATCTTAAAAAGTTGTTGTGACTGAGCAGGTTGGGCTCGAGGAAGATGGCAGCTAGGAACAGTTTTTCTAGAACTGGTCTTGCTCTTAGTGCTTCCATGGGCCTGTGAGTGGCTGTAGTTGGCGGAATGATAGGTTTTTTTGTCTGGCGTCGGCAGTCCAAAAACCTTCCTTGGAACCAGTGCCTGCATAGTGGCTCCAGACCCAACCGCGGGGCAGATAACTGAAATATCGGCAGATGTAGACTGTTCTGGCGGCGTACCGGACTCTGAAAGGGTCTCGGTAGAGACCTGTGAAGGAATTGTGCTGGGCATCAGGGGCTGCATAGACACTTCATTCTGGAGAGTGGTGAGAGGCTTCATGGAGGAGCCGTCTGAAGGCCTAATTTTATGTGGTCTGTCCCTAACTTTATCTTCTCTTTTTGGGAATATCCACTGCATGCTGACCGACTGATGCCATTTCGTACTGCGCAGACCTGTCTCTGAAATGTCTGGCTACAATTTCTGTTCTACGGTGAATGGCCCTAGAGTTAAACAGGGCGCAGAACCAACACCAAGAGACATCGTGGTCTGGGCCTAAAGTTATACACATGTTATGAAAGTCTAGCTGTGGTATTAGTTTTCCACAGCAGAGACATTTACTTTTTCGGACATCGGTTAGTGCAAGAAAAATATCCCCAATGGAGTTTTATATGGGTCTGTATTACATGATAGAAAATTCAGATGTTCGAACACAATGATCAACCCAATAGAGCAAACAGGCATAATGTCGAATGGCCGGAAAAAAAATAACAAAAACCCAAACAAACCATTAAACTGCTTTATGCAGGGGGGCAAGCTCCCCTGCACCCCCCACACCCCCTGCTACTTAAATATTCCAACTCCGAGACCACACTACATTGCAATAAACTGAAATCTCCCCTTAAGGAGATTTCCATTTATGTGTTCGACATTCTGCCATTTCGTTCAATTGGGGTCGATCATTATGTGTTCAAACATCTGAATTTTTGATCACGTAATATAGACCCTTATATTATATATACACACACATTTTATATATATATATATATATATATATATATATATATATATATATATAAATTCTTATTTGCAATGGTGATGGACAGGTTGACAGACGAGATCAGACAGGAGTCCCCATGGACTATGATGTTTGCAGATGACATTGTGATCTGTAGTGAGAGTAGGGAACAGGTGGAGGAGACCTTGAAGAGATGGAGATATGCTCTAGACAGAAAAGGAATGAAAGTCAGCAGGACTAAGACAGAATATAAGTATGTGAATGAGGGAGGATAGAGGAATGGTGAGGATGCAAGGAGTAGAGGTGGCGAAGGTGGATGAGTTTAAATACTTGGGATCAATAGTTCAGAGTAATGGTGAGTGTGGGAGAGAGGTGAAGAAGAGAGTACAGGCAGAATGGAGTGGGTGGAGAAGAGTGACATGATTGATTCGTGACAGACTAGTACCAGTAAGAGTGAAAAGGGAAGGTCTACAAGAGGGTAGTGAGACCAGCTATGTTATATGGGTTGGAGACAGTGGCATTGACAAAAAGGCAGGAGTTAGAGCTGGCTGTGGCAGAGTTAAAGATGTAAGATTTGCACTGGGTGTGACAAGCGTGGACAGGATTAGGAATAAGTATATCAGAGGGTCAGCCCAGGTTAGAAGTTTTGGAGACAAAGCCAGAGAGAGGCAATATTACGTTGGTTTGGACATGTGCTGAGGAGGGATGCTGAGTATATTGGGAAAAAGATGCCAAGGATGAAGCTACTAGGTAACAGGAAAAGAGGAAGGCCTAAGATAAGGTTTATGGATTTGGTGAGAGAGGACATGCAGGTGGTTGGTGTGACAGAGCAAGATGCACAGAACAGGAAGAAATGGAAACAGATGATCTGCTGTGGCGACCCCTAACGGGAGCAGCCCAAAGAAGATGATGATGATGATGATATTAAATGTAGATGTTCGAGTGTTCATCCTGCTGCAGTCATCACACTTTGGTTATCCTGCCATCAGGCGGTCCCGCAGTCGGCCCGAATTCCAAAGTCTTGGTCCGGCGTCGGTTGCTGCCGCTTTTTCCCTGACGTCAGTGCGCCGGGGGTATACAAGTGGAATCCGACGCCATTTTCTTCAGTTTTTCTTGCCCCAGATGTCAGGTGCCCCCAATAGGTAGGCAATATATATATATATATATATATATATACACATACATACATATATATATATATATATATATATATATATATATATAAATATATATATATATATATATATATATATATATATATATATATATATATATATATATATATATATATATATATATATATACATATATATATATATATATATATACATACACATATACATATATATATATATATATACATACACATATACATATATATATATATATATATACATACACATATACATATATATATATATATATACACATACACATATACATATATATATATATATATATATATATATATATATATATATATATATATGACTTGAAAACACACAAACCCAGTAAACCACAGAAAAGCGAGCTGGAACACAATGAGAGCAGGCTAAAAACTGAAAATATTTAATAAAATCCAAGTAAAGTAGCTGGCAGAAACAGTGTTCTGCCTTCATCAGACAAACATGAATCATTCAAATGGCACCTATTTTAAATAAGTTACAAATGATTTAACAAATCAAGAGCAAGTGCATTTTTCAATTAAGAAAAAACCATGGAAACCTTAAAACAGCAATATACTTTACATTGTTAAATACTAGTCATTGTTTTGTAGTAAACATAAAAAACACAGCAAATGAAGTTCGCTAAATGTAATAACCTTCATGCAGTATGTGCAAATAAATTGTGCTGTGCTTAGAAATTAATATCAATGTGTTACCAGCAGCCTAGTTAAAAGAAAAAAATATGTATATATATGTATATATACAAATAAAATATTTATCTCATTGAACATTTTACAGCAGATTATCCCAGACATCAGAGGTGGTCCTTGGCAAATTCGTCTCGAAATAGATGAACTATTATGGCAGATTCGTACAAGAGCACACATTACCCCTGGTATTAAGTGTGTTTTGAGATGGCTCTCTTATAATAGGTAACCCCTTTTAACTATCACTGGTGCTTATGCCTACATTTACTATTACCTCTTGCCTTGTGACTATTAGAGTTGTTTGTATTGTCCCTTAGTTTTGGGTACAGCACATGTGGTGACATTCCAGTTATTCCCTGTCCGTGTGTGCAGTTGAATTATCTACTGGAGTTTTTTATTAGCTTAAGCTTCACTGATGTAACTATTTATTTATTTATTAGTACAATAATGAATTGTCCTAATTTTGTATTGAGAGTAATTTTATTTCTTGATTTATTCAATTTAATTTTGTTCAATGAGATAAATATTTTATTTGTATATATACATATACATATTTTTTTTCTTTTAACTAGGCTGCTGGTAACACATTGATATTAATTTCTAAGCACAGCACAATTTATTTGCACATACTGCATGAAGGTTATTACATTTAGCGAACTTCATTTGCTGTGTTTTTTATGTTTACTACAAAACAATGACTAGTATTTAACAATGTAAAGTATATTGCTGTTTTAAGGTTTCCATGTTTTTTTCTTAATTGAAAAATGCACTTGCTCTTGATTTGTTAAATCATTTGTAACTTATTTGAAATAGGTGCCATTTGAATGATTCATGTTTGTCTGATGAAGGCAGAACACTGTTTCTGCCGAAAGCGCTTACTTTTACTTGGATTTTATTAAATATTTTCAGTTTTTAGCCTGCTCTCATTGTGTTCCAGCTCGCTTTTCTGTGATATATATATATATATATATATATATGCATATAACTATATAAAAATAAAACAATACCCTTAGGCACAAGTAAATACACCACAGAGGTAGCATAGGATAGAGTGGTAGAGATAAATTCAGCTAGTTCAGAGGGGATGGAGGGAGGGTAACCTGGACTGCAACAGGGTGAACACTCGAACATCTACATTTATGGTAGGTACAAAACTGTACTATGTTCATCGTGTTACCCTGCTGCAGTCATCACACTTGGGTTGAATGCCAAAGCTAAGGATGGGAGGTGGAATCAAACAGGGTTAGAAGAGGCTAGTAGGCCCTGCAAAACTGCAGTGGCGAAGCCAGCTCTAGTCTTAGAGTATAGTGGTAAGTGATAGTGTTTGGTGAAGGTCTGTACTGAACTCCAAGTTCCAGCTTCCAGAATATCCTTGGTTGGTACCCCCCTGAGGAAGGCTGTAGATGTAGCTGCTGCCCTGGTGGAGTGAGGCCTTATGCTAGCAGGAACTGGTTTTCCATGATCGGTGTAGCAAAAACATATGCAATGTCCTATCCATTTTGAAATGGTCTGTTTTGAGATAGCCTTTCCTTGTGATGCTGTAGCATAGGATACAAAGAACTGGTCAGATTTTCTGAAAGCCTTAGTTTTATCCAAGTAGTAACGTAGTTGCCTGTGAATGTCCAAGGAGTGGAGGAGTCTTTCTCCTTTGTTCTGTGGATTTGGAAAAAAGGTGGGTAAATGGATGGTTTGATTTAGAGCCACAATGGATTCCACCTTTGGCATAAAGGAGGGGTTAGTTCGTAGAGAGACACTGTCTTGATGAAAAAAGATCAAAGGCTCCACTGCCATTAGTGCCTGTAGCTCTGAGACTCTTCTGGCTGAAGTAATTGCTAGCAGCAGGGCAGTTTTCCATGATATAAACTTTAAATCAGTTGAGAAAGCTGGCTCAAATGGTGGTAGCATAAGCTTTTCCAGAACAAAGTTGAGGTCCCAAGTTGGCGTGGGTGCTCTCCTGGGAGGCTTTATGTTTTTGGCCCCTCTGAGGTACTGCCTTAGAAGTGGATGTGAAAATAAGGGAGGATCCGTGTTGTAGTGAGCTGAAATAGCTGAGGCGTGGATTTTAATAGATGAAAATGAAAGTCCTTTGTGTAACATCTCAGTTAAATATTGTAGAATCTGAGGTATGTCCGACTCAAGGGGATTTTGGCCTTTAGCTTGGTTCCAGGCTCAAAATCTTTTCCATTTGTCTGAGTAGGCTTTCCTGGTGCTGGGCCTCCTGGCCTCCAGAATGACATCCATAACAGCTTGTGGTAGAGGAGCTGGCTGGTTGTTTAGGTGATTTGCCATGCAGACAGATTTAAGGTCTTGAGCTGGCTGTGTAGAATCTGGCTGTCTTGCTGTGTGAGCAGAGGAGGAATTTGTGGTAAAATCCATGGTGGGCTGTGGGCCATGTTCCTTAGTAGTGGGTACCAGTGCTGGCGTGGCCAGTCTGGGGCAATGAGTATCATTTGTGGTCTCTCCCTTCTGACTTTCAGTAGCACCTTTGTTAGAAGGGGCAGTGGAGGAAAGGCATATACTGTCAACATTTTCCAACTGAATGAGAGTGCGTCCACTTTCCAAGCTCGATGGTGGAATGTCCTTGTGCAAAATTTTGGTAGCTGATAATTCTGGGGGTTGGTGAACAGATCTATGTCTGGGCGGCCCCATTTTTGAGTTATCATTGCAGATACTTGTGGATCCAGTTTCCACTCGTGGGGATCCATGATGTTTCTGCTTAGGTCGTCTGCCAATGTGTTCTTTCTTCCTGGCAGGAATTGTGTTTGTAATTGAACTTGGTAAGTCAGTGCTGTGTTCCACAAGGTCATTGCTTGCCTGCATAGAGGGTAGGAGTGTGTACCCCCTTGCTTGTTTATGTACCACATTACTGCGGTATTGTCCGTCCTTATTATAAGTTGTCCTGGATGTAAGAGGTCCTTGAAAGCTGTCAGAGCATTCTGTACAGCTAGCATTTCTTTTTGATTGATGTGCAGATATCTTTGATCTGTAGTCCATTTGCCTTGAAAGCACTGTCCTGCCATGTGTGCTCCCCAGGCATAGTCCGATGCATCTGTTGTCATAGTTTGCCTGGCTGGGGGTAAAGTGAAAGGCTGACCCTTGTTGAGATGAAATGCCTGTGACCACCATAGAAACTCCTGTTGAAGGCAGGGAATGAAAGGTATCATTGTTTCCAAGCTGTGGCTGTGTTCAGTCCATACGTTTTTCAGGTACCATAGTAATTTCCTCATATGCAGTTTTGCAAATGGTGTTAGTAGTATGCAAGATGCCATGAATCCCAAGGCCTGCAGAATTTGTCTTGCAGGGAGTTGGGTCTTTGTTGCCATTATTTTGAAGTACTGAGCTAGTTGTAGTTGCTTGTCTGGCGTGAGATAAGCCATCTGGGCCGTTGTATTCAAGCTGGCACCCAGGAATGTCATGTTTTGTGAGGGCACTAGTTTTGATTTCTTTTCGTTTACTGTGTACCCTAGGCAACTTAAAAGGTGTTTGACAAATGCCAGATGTTGTAAGAGAATGTCCTTGCTTTCTGCTTGAATGAGGCAGTCGTCCAGGTATGGGTATATTTGAATTCCTCTTTGTCTGCAGTATGCGATTACTGGTGCCAGGCATTTTGTGAAGACCCTGGGCACAGTAGATAAGCCAAAGGGCAGTGCAGAGAATTGGTAATGGGTTGAACCTGCAATGAAACGGAGGTATCTTCTGCAATTTTGTCTGATAGGGACATGCAGGTATGCCTCCTTGAGGTCCAACATTACTAGCCAAGCCTTCTTGCCCAACATGGGAAGAAGCGGTCGTCGTGTTAGCATCTTATATTTGGGTACTTGCAAGTAGGTGTTTAGAATTGAAAGGTCCAGAATGGGTCTCCATACATCGTCCTTTCTGGGGACTAGAAAGAGCCTTGAGTAAAATCCTTGGCCTTGCTCCTGTGTAGGTACCAGTTGAGTGGCTCTCATGTCCATGAGAGCTGCAATTTGTTTTTGCGCATCTGCCCATTGATTTTGTGGCACGTTTGGCATTCCTTTTATCCTTGGCAAGGTGTGAAAATGGAATCTGTATCCTTGTGAGATAATGTTTAGGACCCATTTGTCCTTTGTGATGATGTGCCAGTTGTCTGCAAAAAATGCTAATTTTCCTCCCAAGGGAGCTGCCAAGAGAGTTTTGCTTGGCAGTTTGAGGATTAAGTCATTGTGTTTGTCTTCTAGTAGTTTGGGGCCTGTCTTCTCTCTTCTGTGTTGCAGTGCCCCATTGGCGAGGTTTGTAAGGAATTTGTGCTTGACCTCTGCCCCTTGGGCGTCTGTATTTGCCCCTCTGTGGCCTGTCAGAAGCTGGAAAGGACCAATTTTTTGTTGTCCAATTTCTGCTGAAGCAAGGGGGTTGTACCTGTAAGAAATCCTTGACCGTCTGCATAGACTTTGCCTTATCCTCCATTTTCTTTAAAACCTCTTCTGCTTTGACACCAAATAAGACATCCTGCTGTAAAGATGCATCTAGTAATTTTGCTTTAACATGATCAGGCAGAGTTTGTTCCTTTAACCAAGCATGTCTGCGTATGACAGACCTAGTAACAACTGCTCTACAGGAAGCTTCCAAGGAATCAAATCCACATTGTAAAGTATGTTTGCCCACCTGTTCAGCTGCATGCAACATATCCTGCATTTCCTTGAATTCAGGCTGTTGAGAGTGTGTGCTCATCTTTTGTTTTAATTGAGACATTAGGAATTGCTGACATTTCAGCATGTGAAATTGACAATTTAATGCTCTCATAGCTAGTGTAGCTGAGGTGTAAACCTTCTTCCCTCACCTATCTAGTGCTCTAGAGTCCCCGTCAGAGGGCACAGGATTTTTAGCCATAGAAGCCTTAGCCCCTTTGGGACCCTGAGGGATTGTTTCTGGGTCAGCAACAGGGCTTTTGTAAAGGAATTTGTGTGAGTCGGGCACTCTGTAATATCCGTCTGGTTTGGCTGGAGCAGGAGGCAGAGAATCTGGATTTAGACTAGATTCTAAGTAAACATCATCCACAATGTCCAAAACTGGAGGGATAGCAAGTGGTCTGTGTTGGGGAAGTAAAATAAACTCTCGGAGCCTTTTCTTTGAGTCGGAGTAGTCCTGACCTTCCCAGTGCAAATGTTTCCTCATGTTATGTAAGGTTTCCCCAAATGAATAGTCTTCAGGGGGAGATGCTGAGAGAATGGAGTCTTCAGCATCAGAATCTTCATAAGGAGGAAAGGAGTAATCCTGTTCCTCAGAGGAGTCTGAGGAAATAGAAACTTGATCAGAGGAAGCATAATTCTCCTCTTGTCTTGGCCTTTTGTCTGGGGGGGGGGGGGGGTTGGGAGCCCCTGATCAGAGTAATCAAATCTTCAGCCATCTTAAGCATCTGTTTCTTAGGCATGGGGCCTTGAACTGGAGACTGATGTACAGTCTTTTTAGGTTTTAAAGGAGTCTTAAGCTTAGCATAAGATTTTATGGTGAGAGTAGTCTGTCTGAAGACACCTTCGGTAACCGAAGGTGTTTCCACAGCACCGGCTTCTCCTTCTGCAATGGTGTCGGTAGGGCCTAAAGAAAATGGCTGCGTCTGACTAGTACTCTCTGATAGAGAATCCGAAGCGGTCTGGGGTTCTAAATCTGTGGTCATCAGGGGCTGCGTAGGTGCCTCACTGAAAACTGGAGAACCGGCGACAGGCCCAGCTGAGGCCTCGGAGTCTGGCTTGGATCTAGGCTGCCTGTCCTTATCTTTGCGTTTTTTTATGCACGCCGGTAGTCGGTTGCTCAGACGGCATAGTATAATTAAATTTTCTACCGAAGTAGTGTCGAGCGAAATCAAAGCGTCGCTTTATAGTTCGCTTATTGAACCTAGCACAAAACAGACAACCAGTGACGTCGTGGTCTGGGCCTAGGCAAGGTATACAATAAGAATGAAAGTCCTTATGAGGTAATTGCTTCCCACATGAAATGCAATTGTTAACTTTTTCTGACGTCGGACTGAGGCCAGAAAAGGTTCCCCAATGGGGTACTTAGCTTTGAAAACTTCGGACTGAAATTCGATTCGAAAATCTCAGGTGTCGGCCGACCGGCACTTGCGAACTGCTTCTGCTTCGAAATCCGCGCGGCAAGAAAGACTGAAGAAAATGGCGTCGGATGCCACTTATATACCCCTGGTGCACTGACGTCAGGGAAGAAGCAACAGCAACCGACGCCGGATCAAGACTTTGGAATTCGGGCCGACTGCAGGACTGCTTGACGGCAGGATAACCCAAGTGTGATGACTGCAGCAGGGTAACACGATGAACATTGGAGTGGGTGGAGAAGAGTGACAGGAGTGATTTGTGACAGACTAGTACCAGTAAGAGTGAAAAGGGAAGGTCTACAAGAGGGTAGTGAGACCAGCTATGTTATATGGGTTGGAGACAGTGGCATTGACAAAAAGGCAGGAGTTAGAGCTGGCTGTGGCAGAGTTAAAGATGTTAAGATTTGCACTGGGTGTGACGAGGGTGGACAGGATTAGGAATAAGTATATTAGAGGGTCAGCCCGGGTTAGAAGTTTTGGAGACAAAGCCAGAGAGGCAATATTGCGTTGGTTTGGACATGTGCTGAGGAGGGATGCTGAGTATATTGGGAAAAAGATGCTAAGGATGAAGCTACTAGGTAACAGGAAAAGAGGAAGGCCTAAGATAAGGTTTATGGATTTGGTGAGAGAGGACATGCAGGTGGTTGGTGTGACAGAGCAAGATGCACAGATCAGGAAGAAATGGAAACAGTTGATCCGCTGTGGCGACCCCTAACGGGAGCAGCCGAAAGAAGATGATCATGTATATATATATATATATATATATATATATATATATATATATATATATATATATATATATATATATATACACATACATACACACATATACACACACACACACACACACACACACACATGCACAATTGTCTGGCTGTGCTGCTAAAGACCGTTGGTTCCACCGTTGTCAGTGTGAAGGCATGTACAGAAATTACATATGCCAACTCAGCTTTGCAATGACGGTCAGTTTGCTTTGAAGGTGAAAGAAATTCTTGCACTGGCATTTACAAAAACTTGATAAAGAGCAAACATATAAAAACTTGACAGAGCAAACATATTCCAAAACAAAGAGATATGCCAGTGTGTGGTAAAGACCTTTGTGTATTATTTACACAGGACATTCTAAAAGGTAAGGCACCAGAAAGGCATTATCTGCATGAATTACACCACTTTTTGATGTAAGATTTAGAATCAATGTTCCACTTCTACACATCACTGTTCATTTTAGTTGATATGCAATAATATTTACATCAGTGTAAAATTAAGTATTTATGGAGTTCTGGATAGAAAAAATATCAGCTGGATCCTTTGCAGAACCAAGGGAACTTGTTTCACTGCCATTTTTTTAAATGTTCACACCACCATATGCAATCAATCCATATTCCCCCTTCCCTCTCTTTTTTTTTTTAGGAATGGGGTCAGGGTTAACAATCACCGCTGTATAGAGCAGATGTTCACATTGCTAATACAATATGTCAAACTGGAATTAAAATTTGGCCAACTGTATGATAAAGACCCAAGTAATAGAGTACTATGGCACAAACTTGTACTACATTTTGCATCTTAAACAACTGCATGATTGCCTAAAAATATTTTACACTGTCAAATGCATTGTGCATGGCAGCACAATAGTGTACTCTTTCTGTATTTATAAAATGCCTTTACTGAGTACGTTTTAAAATGACTTGCATTTCATGGTGAACTACTACTTCGCAAAATATGAGAATTAGTAAGTGCTTGAATGGGAGCACAAAAAAAGCACAACTGAAGACTGCATTAGAAAAAAAAGAGCTATTTACGAACTTTCATCACTTAACTTAATAGTTGCTACAGTTCAAGTAATTATTCACTTATACATTCAGTATTATCGCCTTTATCTAAATAGATTCAATATTTTGAATAAAAACCGTTAGTAGCCTGATAAAAATATATACTTTATTTGGCTGCTTTTACTGTATTTGTGTCTTCCTACTTGTGTTGCTTGCTCTTAAAGTGTTCAATTGCATTTATTCTGCTGCATTTATTACTGTCCGTTGCCTGATTAAACTGTAATTCTTACTTTGAGTCTCAGTTTTGGTTTAAGAACTTGGCTTCAGCCCAGTTATTTTACTTTAAGAAGGTTCGTAGTCTACAGTCTTGTGGGAGAAGAGGGTGGTCTCTGCCCTTCTGAGCTGGGAACTGCCAGGTGAAGGTTTACTGTGTCTGTTCTAAATGTCTTTGTTCTGGTTTAAGTTCCAAACCTGTCATTTTACATTAGGAAGACTTGTGGTCTAAACTCCTGTGGCAGGACAGGATACCCTACACTTTTCTAAGTAGGGAATTGCTGGTTTAAGGCTCATTGTGTCTGTCATTCTGTAAGTGTCTTAGTTCAGGTTTTAAACACTTAAGACTCAAAACCAGTTATTTTACACTGGGAGGGTTGTGGTCTAGACTCCTGTGGCAGGAGTGTGTGACCTGCATTCTTCTGAGCTGGGAATTGTTGGTGAAGGCCTACTGTGCCTGTTATTCTAAGTGTCTTCATTCTGGTTTATGCACTTGGGTTCTAAACCAGTTACTTTACATTAGGAGGATTCATAGTCTAAACTCTTGTGGCGGGAGAGGACAGCCTACACCCTTCTAAGCTGGAAATTGCTGGATGAAGGCCTATTGAGTCTGTCTTCTGAAGTGTCTTAGCTCTGCCTTAAGTGCTTGGGCTCTAAAACCAGTTGTTTTACATTAGGAAGATTTGTGGTCTAGACTCGTAGATGTGACAGGAAAGTGTGGCCTATACCCTTCTAAGCTGGGAACTGCAGGTAAATTGCTCCTTTATTTAAACTGCTTTTTACTGTTGTGACTGTGATTTTATGCACTTCAAACTTCTAGTACTTCTGCATTTTATAGCACAGGCTAGATTCAGAATTGCTGAATCTAGACTGGTATCACCTGAGCACTAAAACCAGCTCTTCACCGAGATACTGAATGATCTGAGGCATCTGTTGCTTCCAACTAACTATAACTGCCTGTTTTTGCTCTTATATTGCACATTTATTTGTATTCTACTGTCTGCTTCAATTGAATGAACTGTTTTTGCCACATTTTACTGCATACTGTATCAGTTTAGCTGTAGCATAACCCAGTTCCAGGTTTGCTGTTTCTGGGTCTGTTTTGCAACTTCTGAGCATCAAATTCAAGCCATCCTTATAAGTGAAGGCCCTTCAACACCCTTGTGGGAGGAGAGTGCTGTCTGGGTCCCTTCTTATAGAGGGTGATTGGAGTTGTGCTCAGAGACCGGGTCTGTACTGGCTAGTCTGAGTTAAAAAGGTCATCTCTTGTTTTGTTTAAGGCCTGTGTTTGCACTTGTCTGGGTGTAGCACACCACTGTGCACTGCTGCATAGCGGTGGTCACTGTTGGTGGTTTTGATGCAAACATTTTGCTTGCTAAATTTTCCCTTAGCACTTAGCTTGTGGTCCTCTTCTAGGACACCTATTCAAGTCACTGCCAGCTACAAGACCCCCGCCATGAATCAGGACACCCATTCTCTGCCTATTTGGATCTACTTGAGTCTATCAAGATAGAGCCGAACACCATGGTTTTGGGTGACTAACTACCTATCCATTGGCTGGATAAATTACTCATGCTCAAACTCAATAGCCCCAAGGTTCCTCGACTTTGTTAACTCCAATGCTCTGGACCAGCGGGTGGACAACCCCGTAAGTGGTGCCACTATCCCAGACCTGGTGCTTACCAATATGGGGGATCACTGTAGCATCCCCACTGTGAGGTCTTCCCTGGTGAGATCTGACCACAAATCAGTCTCATCTGAAGTAACTATCACACTTGATTCCCTCTAGCAGCAATTAAACTAAAAACGTCTCCAAAGCAGATTATAACCTCTTAGGGGATGGTATAAATAGCTTCTTTTCATCTCCCCCGTCAGATGGAACTGGCAACTATGCAGAGTTCTACACCAATGCTTTATACAAACACCTGTATAAGTGCAGTGACTCAGCTGTACCTGATAGTATCAAAACAAGCTCCTCAAGCAAGAGCAAACCCGCCTGGTGGAGAATAAGAAGTTATGTACTCACCACAACGTTCCATCTGAGTAGGTGGCTTCATTTGTCTGCAACCTGTGGGTCTTGGATCCGATATCGGATCCGAGCCGGCAACTATTTATACAGCTATGGATCCAAGCTCCTAGCTCCTCCCCTCACCCATAATCCCCTGCCAACCCCAAATGACCTCAGATCAAGTTTGCCCTCCTATATATACCTAAAAAGGTATCCCAACAGGAAAAGGCAGGATAATACCACCAAACTAACTCTTCTGAAGGCCAGGGGGAAGGAGGGGGGGATGGTTGCAGACAAATGAAGCCACCTACTCAGATGGAACGCTATGGTGAGTACATAACTTCTTAATCTGGAGTAGGAATTTAATTTGTCAGCAAGCTGTGGGACAGAGTCCCCAGCTACCTGAATCTTGGGCGGCCATCATGGAAGAATGTTCCGGAGCACTGCAGAGCCAAAGGATGCTCTCCCTCTGGAAATGACTTCCAGTTTGTAGTGGTTGATAAAGGTATGAGATGAGGCCCAAGTGGCTGCCGAGCAAATATCATCCAAGGGGACTCTAGATCTGAATGCAGCAGAAGTAGATATGGAGCGAGTGGAATGTGCACGAACCCTTTGAGGTGTGGGCCTCCCAGAAGCCTCATAAGTTAGAAGGATACATTGGGAAATCCAGCGTGATAAGGTGACCTTCGAAACGGCTTTACCCAAACTGAATTTGGCAAAGGAAATGAACAGCTGATCAGATTGTCTGTGACCAGCAGTCCTATGAATATAGAAACGCAGCTGCCTGTGCACATCTAAAGAATGCAGCTTGTACTCTCCTTTATTTTGATAATTAGGGAAGAAAAAGTACAGTTTTGTACCTACCATAAATGTAGATGTTCGAGGATCCACATTGCTGCAGTCCTAACCATTGGGTAGTCCGCTGTCCAGTCGGCCCGAATACCAAAGTATATGGCTGACGTCGGTCAAGGCGCATTAGACTGACGTCAGGACGTCAGGGTACTAATGCACATGACCGACGTCATATCCTCAGTCTTTTCTTGCCCCAGATGTCAGAAGACCCTAAAAAGACAAGGCCCAAACCAAAAACACCAAACACTCCTGCACCAAAAATATGTACAATATATACAAAATTACAAGAGTAAAACCCAACCCACACAACCACCCCTAAAACACAGAGGGGAAGGAGGGAGAATTGGACTGCAGCAATGTGGATCCTCGAACATCTACATTTATGGTAGGTACAAAACTGTACTATGTTCTTCATTCCACATTGCTGCAGTCCTAACCATTGGGTAGAATCCCAAAGCAGAGGTAAGGGAGGCTGGCAAATCACAAGGAAGCAGGAGCTGTCAACATGCCTTGCAAAATAGCTGTGGCAAAACCAGCCCTAGATTTAGAGTAGAGAGGAAGGTGGTAATGCTTAGAGAAAGTATGCACTGAACTCCAAGTAGCTGCCTCCAAAATATCCTTAGTTGCCACCCCTTAGAAATGCTGTTGAAGTGGCAGTAGCCCTAGTGGAATGAGGCCTAATCCCAGCTGGAATCTCCTTGCCATGATGGGAATAACAAAATGCAATGCAAAACCCAATCCACTTAGAAATAGTTTGTTTTGACACAGGCTTGCCCTGAGAACTCAAAGCAAAAGAAACAAACAACTGCTGAGACTGCCTGAAAGCCTTAGTCCTGCTTAAATAATAACGCAACTGCCTGTGTACATCTAAAGTGTGCAAAATCTTTTCCCCCTTATTTTGGGGATCTGCATAGAAAGTAGGCAAATGAATAGTTTGGTTTAAAGCCACACTAGAAACCACCTTAGGCATAAAAGAAGGATTAGTACGTAATGATACCCTATCCTTATGGAAAATCAAAAAAGGCTCTACTGCCATAAGGGCCTGCAATTCAGACACCCGTCTTGCAGAAGTAATGGCCAACAAAAAAGCAGTCTTCCATGACAAAAATTTCAACTCAGCAGTAGCCGCAGGCTCAAAAGGTTGTAGAGTAAGTTTCTCCAACACAAAATTGAGGTCCCAAGCAGGAGTAGGAGCTCTACGTGGGGGTCTTATATTCTTTGCCCCTCTAAGAAACTGCTTGAACAAAGGATGCGAAAACAATGGTGGGTCACAATCATAGTGAGCTGAAATTGCTGCAGCATGAATCTTAATGGAAGAGAAAGACAAACCTTTGTCCAATAACTCAGTAAGATATTGAAGAGCCACACTCAAATTAGGCTCAGAAATCTCCAAATTCTTTGCTGCACTCCAAAATAAAAATCTCTTCCATTTTTCTGCGTACACCTTCCTTGTACTAGGTCGTCTGGCTTCCATAATCACATTTAAAACTTGTTGAGGAAGTTGAGACCTGCTGTGTTTCAAAACAGAATATGCCAGGCTGTTAGATGAAGAGAGTGAAGCTTGACATTGAGCAGGTGACCGTCCTTCTGAGATAACAGGTGTGGAATCAAAGGTAAAGGCCATGGAGGCTTCCTTACCAGACTCCTCAGTAGTGGGTACCAGTGTTGCCGAGGCCAATCTGGAGCTATTAAAATCATCCTTGGCTTGTCTTGTCTGACCTTTAGGAGCACCTTTGGGAGAAGAGGCAGAGGTGGAAAGGCATACACATGAAGATTTTTCCAACTGAAAGAAAGAGCATCCACTTTCCAAGCTGTGTGATGAAACCCCTTTGTGCAAAACTTTGGCAGCTGGTGGTTTAGTGGAGAAGCGAACAGATCTATGTCTGGAGTTCCCCATGACACTGTCAATCTTCGGAATACATGAAGATCCAGTTTCCACTCGTGGGGATCCATGATTTGTCTGCTTAACACATCTGCTAAGGAGTTCTGTGCTCCCGGCAGAAACCTTGCCTGAAGAGTTAGTTGCAAGCTGAGCGCAGTCTCCCATAAAATCATTGCTTGCCTGCATAGAGGATAAGAATGTGTTCCCCCTTGTTTGTTGATGTACCACATGACAGTTGTGTTGTCTGTTAGAATCAACACCTGCCCTGTAAGAAGTAACTCCTTGAAAGCCATTAATGCAAACTGGACTGCTAACATCTCCTTCATGTTGATATGCAGATGCTGTAGTCTGGCAGGCCACTTGTCTTGTATCCACTTTCCACTTAGATGAGCTCCCCAAGCAATGTCTGAGGCATCTGTCGTTAGAATCTGACTCGCCTCTGGCCGGGTCACAGAGAGTCCCTTGTTTAGGTGACATTCCTGAGCCCACCACAAAAATTCTTTTTGAATGCAAGGTATTATTTGAATGACAGTGTCCAAATCCTGGCAGTGCTGTGTCCATACATTTTTGAGATACCATTGCAGCTTCCTCATATGCAGTTTGGCATTGGGAAGCACCAGAATACAAGATGCCATGAACCCTAAGGCTTGAAGGACTGTCCTTGCAGTCAGCCCGGACTGAAGAGATAGTTGACGGAAGTAACTGGAAAGATTCTTTTGTTTGTCCGGGGTTAAAAAGGCCATCTGGGCTGCTGTATTCAGTCTCACACCCAGAAAGCACATGTCTTGAGAGGGTACTAGACTGGACTTTATTTCGTTCACAGAATACCCTAGGCATCTTAGCACTGCTATGACATATTCCAAATGCTGTAGAAGGTCTTCCTTTTCTTGAGCCAGAATCAGGCAGTCGTCCAAGTAAGGATAGATTTGAATTCCTTTTAGCCTGAAGTAAGCTATCACTGGAGCCAGAACCTTTGTAAATACCCTGGGCGCAGTAGATAAGCCAAAGGGCAATGCAGAGAACTGATAATGAGAATTTCCAGCTCGAAAACGCAGATACTTTCTGCAACCTAGTCTTATAGGCACATGAAGGTAAGCTTCCTTGAGATCTAAAGTTACCATCCAGTGATCTTTGCCCAGCAGAGGTAAAAGCTGTTGTAACGTCAACATTTTGAACTTGGGAATGTCCAGATAAGTGTTGAGGATAGATAAATCCAAAATTGGTCTCCACGTGTTCCCCTTCTTTGGTACTAGGAACATGCGGGAATAAAATCCTAGGCCCCTTTCTGGCACAGGAACTGGCTGAATAGCCCCTATTTGGAGTAACAGAGAAATTTGCTTGTGAGCCTCTTTCCTTTGTGGAGGAGGAATGTCTGGCATGCCTTTGAAAGGGGGCAAGGTATGGAAATAAAACCTGTAACCGTGGTGAATGATATCCAAAACCCATTTGTCTTGAGTAATGAAATCCCAATTTTCTTTGAAAAGAGACAGTCTTCCTCCCAAAGGTGCTGCCAGACGAGAATGCACTGGCAGCTGAAAAGGCAGGTCATTGGGTCTGTTTACGAAAGGACTGACCCCTGCCCTCACCAGAAGTCTGAGCAGGTGAACTCCCTGTTCTAGGCCTAAAAGAACCTTGAGCTCTGCCCCTACCACGTCTAGACCTACCCCTAGACTGGGAATCATAAGCAGGATATGTCCATCCCTTAGTAGGCCAATTTCTACTAAACTTCGGTGGCTGCACCTGCAAAAAATCTTTAACAGTTTGCATAGACTTAGCTTTGTCCTCCATTTTCTTTAAAACTGCTTCCACAGGCGAACCAAACAACACATCAGACTGTAAAGGAGCATCCAAAATCCTTGTCTTAACATGCTCAGCTAAATTCTGATCTCTCAACCAGGCGTGCCTGCGAAGAACAGAACCAGTGGCAGCCACCCTCGAGGAGGCCTGCACAGCATCAAAACCACATTGCAAAGAATGCTTACCCACTTGTTCAGACACATGAACTAAATCCTGCAACTCTTTACATTCAATACCTTCCGCCAGAGCATCCACCTTAGATTTCAATTGTGAAAGGAGATAATTTTGATATTTTAACATGTGAAACTGACAATTCAACGCCCTCATGGCTAAAGTGGAAGAAGTATACACCTTCTTTCCCCATCTATCCAAAGCCCTCGCCTCTTTATCAGGAGGAACAGGATTTTTAACCACAGAAGCCTTAACACCTTTAGGCCCCTGAGAAACAGTTTCCGGGTCTGCCCTAGGACTCTTAAAAAGATACTTATGAGCTTCAGGCTCCCTATAGTACCTATCAGGTTTAACAGGGGCAGGAGGCAAAGAATCAGGGTTCAGGGAAGCCTCTGCAAAAACATCTTCCACCACATTCAGAACAGGAGGTATAGCTAAAGGCCTATGCTGGGGTAAAAACAAAAATTCCCTAAGCCTCTTCCTGGAATCAGAGAAATCTTGGCCTTCCCATTTAAAATGCTCCCTCATGGAATGCAGAGTCTCTGAAAATGAAAAATCCTCAGGAGGAGAAGCTGAAGGAGTGGAATCATCCACATCAGAATCAGAATAAGGAGGAAACTCCTGCAAGTCTTCAGCCGAAGACTCAGAAGCCTCCGAACACTGCTCAAAACTCTCAAACTCAGGCTCCACCCTAGGCCTCTTATCAGGAGGGGGCATAGAACCTCTAATCATAGTAATCAAATCCTCTGCCATTTTAAGCATATGTTTCTTAGGCACAGAACCTGAAGTGCTAGGAGAAACCCCCACTGAAGCTAAACCTGGCCTGCCCCTCAAAGAAGCCTTGGAAACAGAAGGGGAGGCTCTAACCACCTTAGGAAGAGAGGGAAGAACAGTTACCTGAGAAGCCCCCTCAGCCTGGCCTACCTCCTGAGAGGACACATCCTGTAACAGTAAAGTCTCTGCCTGAGACTCCAAAGAAACTCCTGGCAAAACCTCCGGCTCCACAGAGCCTTCTAAAGAACCGACGTCCGGGACTGGCGGTTCTTCAACTCTAGGCTTTGCTGCTTTGTCCTTGCGCTTTTTGGACGAAGCGGGTGTCGGAGCATCCGACGGCATTTTATAATTACAACGCTTCCCAAACACTAACCTGGCACAGTCTAACCTTCTCTTAATAGTGCGTTTGTTAAATCTAGCACAAGAGCGGCATCCAACAACGTCGTGCTCAGGCCCTAAACAAGGTATACACAAGGTATGGTAATCCCTATGAGGTATCTGTTTCCCACAAGAAATACAGTTATTCACTTTTTCTGACATCCGGTTAAATACTGAGGCAAGAAAAAAACAAAATGTTACCCAACGGGTACTTAGCCAACTTTGATTCGGTCTGAAACTCCGACTTCAGAAAATTTCAGAACGCCAACCTGCACTCGCAAAACTGCTTCTGCATCGGACCATGCGGCAAAAAAGACTGAGGATATGACGTCGGTCATGCGCATTAGTACCCTGACGTCCTGACGTCAGTCTAATGCGCCTTGACCGACGTCAGCCATATACTTTGGTATTCGGGCCGACTGGACAGCGGACTACCCAATGGTTAGGACTGCAGCAATGTGGAATGAAGAACATCAGGTAGGTTAATGGACTGATTGATATTGGTTTCTGAGGCCACCTTAGGCAGGAAGGATGGATTGGTCCTGAGGTCACTCTATCCTGATGAAAAACCAAGTAAGGGGGTTTTACGGAAAGAGCTTGAAGTTCCGAAACTCTTTTCGCTGAAGTGATGGCTACCAGAAATGCTGTTTTCCAAGACAGGTATTTAAGATCAGCCGAGGCAGCTGGTTCAAAAGGAGAAGCAGTCAAGGCCTGAAGAACTAGCGATAGGTCCCAAGGGGTACGGCTTCTTTGATAGGGGGCCTGAGCAGAAAAGTACCTTTGAGGAAGGTTTTACATAGTTTAGCTGACAAAGGACCTGTCTCGTGTCCTACATGGTAATGGGAGATGGCTGCCAATTGTACCTTGACTGTTGAACAGCTAGCCCCTTGCTGAAAAAGCCCGGTAAGGAAGTCCAAAACAAACGTTAGCGGAGCTGTGAAGGGGTCCAAATTATGATGTTCCGCCCAGACGGAGAAGCGCTTCCATTTACTGTGGTAAATTTTCCTGGTGGAAGGTTTATGCGCTGCCACCAAGATGGCTTTGACTGGTGAAGAGATACCGGGAGTCCTAATTAAGAGTGGAACTGGAGCAGCCAAGCTGTTAGCTTCAGGTTGTCCAGGTTCGGGGTCGGTAAGCCTGATGGGTGGGATATTAGATCCGGACTGGGATCCAGAATCCAGGGAGGATTCAACAAGTGAGACCACAGGTAAGGGAACCAAGTTTGTCGAGGCCAGAATGGGGCAATGAGGATCATTTTGCTCCCCAACTGAGAGGCTTTCTGTAACATCTTTAGCATCAGGGGTAGAGGAGGATAGGCATAAAGTAGACCGGGCGGCCAAGCATGCACTAGAGCGTCTCTCGGGGTTTCCCCTGGTGAGGGAATCAGCGAGAAGAAGCTGTTCCATTTCGTATTTGAGGGAGAGGCAAAAAGATCGCAGCAGGGTTGCCCCCATTTTGCAAAAATCCGCTTCGCTACTCGGGAGTTGAGAGACCACTCGTAAGGGGAAAGAATAGTGCGGCTGAGTTTGTCCACCAGAATGGTGGACCGTCCAGGAATGTGCGTTGTGATCAGAAAGTGGTAGGTGGAGATCGCCCATTCCCACTCCCTCATGGCCTCCCGGCAGAGAGGATAAGACCTGGTTCCCCCCTGTTTGTTGATATACCAGACAACTGACATGTTGTCCGTCTGTATCACAATAGTTCCTACGGGAAGAAGGTTGTGAAGTGGTTGCAACGCTAACAGCACTGCCCTCATCTCCAGAACATTGATATGCAGGGAGGTCTCTGTGTCGTTCCATGTGCCTTGGACTGTTCTGCCTGAGCAATGCCCCCCCCCCCACCCGAGGCAAGAAGCGTCTGTGGTCACTGTGACGAGCGGAGGTGGAGTGCAGAAGGGGCGGCCTGTATGGAGGTCTGGGAAATGAAGCCACCATAACAGGGCCCTCCTGCAAGCCTTGCTGATAGAGACAGGGTGACTGAGAGGAAGAAGCTGAAAGGACCATTGTACTTGGAGGGTCCACTGTAGTACCCTCATGTTTAGGCGAGCGCATGGAAGGAGTGTTACTGCCGCTGCCATAGAGCCCAGTGCCCTCAGGACCAATTCCGCGGGTGGAGCTTCTGATTGGAGGATGGCCCCGCACATGTAATCTCAGATTCTGTAGTCGTTCCGAAGTGAGGTGGGCTCGCAGACTTCTCGTATCTAATCTGGCCCCTATGAAGTCTATCACTTGTGCTGGAGCAAGGGAGGATTTGTCCATATTGATCGTGATGCCTAACTGGGGAGCTAGCGGAGAAAAAAATCTCTGGCTGAGCAGAGTAGATGCCTTGTTGGGGCAGTCAGGAGCCAGCCGTCCAGGTATGGGAAGACCTGCATTCCCTGAAGTCTCAGGTGGGCCACTATCACTGCTAAAACTTTGGTGAACACCCTGGGGGCTGTGGTGAGGCCAAAGGGAAGGACCCTGAACTGATAGTGGCTGGCTCCCAGCCGGAAGCGGAGAAACCTCCTGGATCGTCTGTCCATTAAAATGTGGTAGTACGCATCCTTGAGGTTTACTGAGCACATCCAGTCATCCTCCCGCAACAGGGGGAGAATGGATTGAAGAGTGACCATTCGGAATTTCTCCTTGGTTACCGACAGGTTCAAGAGGGAAAGGTCTAGAATTGGTCTCAGGTCCCCCGTCATTTGTGGCACCAGAAAGAACCTGGAGTAAAACCCTAATCCGAGCTGGTCTGGGGGGGGGGGGTTGGATAGCCCTTTTTTCTAGCAGCTGCTGGATTTCTGCGGCTGCAGCCTCCCTCTGATCGGGTGGTACATCGGGGAGGTTCCTGAGTCTGGGAACATGTTGCATAGGGATTTTGTAACCTCTGGATATAATCCAAAGCACCCAGCGGTCTGACGTGATGGACTCCCATGCCGCCAGATGCCTCGAGAAGCGCCCCCCCGACTGCCTCCAGAGTGGAGCAGTCAGGCAACCCTTCAGGGCTGTTGCGTGGGCCGATCAGAGAAGGATTCTCTGGACCCAAAATTTCTCAGGGCCCCTCTGCCTCTAGAACGGCGTCCTCCCTGTCCTCCTCTGCCACGGAAGGTCTGGTTGTCCAGAGCAGGTTGGGAATGTTGCGATTTCCGGAACTGCACCTTCTTCTGTCCCTTCTGGTTCTTGGAGAAGGACCTCTGGGGAGCAGAGAAGCGGACTCCAATGGCAGACAATGTCTTCCCATCCTTCTCGCTCTGGACAAGTGTCTCGAACAGTCTTGCCAAACAAAGCAGAGCCATCAAAGGGGGCATTCGCAAAGGATGCCTTGAAGGGCTCCGCGAAGCACAATGTCGGAGCCAGGCCTGGCATATCATAACTAGGCCCGCTCCGCTAGCTCTAGCAGCACCCTCAGTGGCGTGAGACAACAGCCGCATAGAGGTATTAGAAATAGATCTCAGAGTGGCCATACGAGTGGAGTACAATTGCTTGTCCTCCGCCGACATGGACTCCGGGGGGGAAGCAGCGTATTCTTTAATAAGATCCCGCTACATCCTGATGACATGTGCCATGTAGTTCAGAGACCTTACTGAGAAGGTCGCTGAACTGAATACCCGCTTCCCAAGGCGATCTATCGAGCGGGACTCCTTGCTCGGAGGATGGACCAAGGGGCTCTCCTGAGCTAGTTCCCTCTTAGTGGCTGCCGCCGTCAACATGGCATCTACAGGGGGACCCTTGCTCCAGTGGGGCCGGTCTGCAGGGGGGGGGGGGTTCAAAATCTTATCTGGGCGCTTAGGGATTGGCTACACAGTGTCCGGCTCCTTCCACGCCCTGGTGGTCACAAGTTCCACCAGGGGGTCGGCCGGAGGGGACACCCAAGAGGTAGACGGGCCTGCTTCGAATGCCTCCAGGAACACGGTCTCGTTGGAGGAAGCCTTGGGGGCAGACCCCCCCCCCCGAGCCTGAGCATTTCCATGATGTCTCCAAAGGAGACATCCTCAGGGGGTGACCTTGGGGAGCCTTCCCCTTCATCCAAGTCACTGTCCTCTGTTAAGGACTCGGGGGAGTCCACGTGCCTCCTCTTACACTTATGCTTGCGAGGCACTTCCTCGTGGGGGGCTGTCCGAGGAGGTCTCACCAGCAATGTCCTGTTCCAAAGGAACAACCTGGGACATCGAAGCAGGCTGTCCCTGTGGCCGGGTGATGGAAGCCTGACCCAGCAGAGAGGGAGTGCAGGGAGGAGCGAGACAAGGGCCAGAGGTCTGGATGCTCTCGACAGAGCCCTCTCCACTACATCGAAGGCCGAGGGGGAGCCGCTCTCCCTGGGCTCCGAGAGCCGACTCCCACTCGGATCCGATGAAGGGATCGGAATCGGCGCAGAGACAGTCGGATCCGAGGGACCAGTGTGCTCCGACCTGGACAGAGCCGAAGGCACACTGAATCCCTCGGATCCAAAGCTCGGGCCACGGCTCCGAGAGGTCGGATCTGACGATGGAACAGACAGACTCGAGGGTAGGGTCGGATCCGAAGTACCCAGTACTGTCGGCGCCGACCCACCCCCGGCTCTAACGCTGCCCGGCTCCAAGCACTCTGAACCCGGAAAGCGGGTCGGAGAAGAAGCTATCGGAGCAAAAAAGGGTGTCAAGCGCCCCACCGAAGGGGGGAGACAGGAGCACTCCCATCTGCAGCTGGGCCTGGATGAACCTTCTCATCATCCGGTCCAAGTCTGCATCAGACAGGCTGTAAGTGGATCTCGACGAGGCCACCGAGGCAGGCCTGGAGTGCCGCCTCGATGACCTCGATGGAGATCGGGTCTTCTCCTCCTCAGGTCCCGCGGAGAAACAAGGTAATTGAAGCCAAGGAGGAGGAGACCTGGAAGCCGTGGAGGGAGAAGCCCGCTTAGCTGGGGGGGGCCGAAGCGGAGGCCTCGGCCCGCCGCTTGTGGTGCTTCTCCCTCCGTTTCTCCCTCCTGGCCTCCCTGTCCTCCGGCGCTTTAGTGGGAGTTTGAATCACGGCCGGAGGAAGGGGGCAGGAGTGGCCACCAGCACAGGCTCAGGAGGTGCCATGGGAGTAGCAGAGGCCGAAGCCGACTCTGGGGGCAAAAGTCCCTCCAGGACCAGCTTCGACCTCCGCTCTTTCAGTGCCCTGGGGTTGAACCCTGCACAAATCGTGCATCCCGAGGACAGGTGTTCAACCCCAAGGCACCGAACACACCGAATGTGGCCATCCGCCGGAGAGAGCTTATGGCCACACAGTGCATTTAGAAAAAATAGGCTTTGGGGCCTCTGACATATCCCAAAACTAAGTAACACTACACAAACACACAAGGCCCCAAACGCAAGCACACACAATCACATACGACCAGCGAGGGGAGGGTAAATACTAAAAATTTTAAAATTAACAGACTAAAGGGAAGCCTAATACACACACACTAATTAACTGACAGAAAAAAAGGCTAAAGAGATAAAAAGGGAACACTTATCTCAATAACTGCCAGGAGCTCAAAATCCAGCTGACACACTCTAGAGCGGCAAACTAGATCTGAGGTCATTTGGGGTTGGCAGGGGATTATGGGTGAGAGGAGGAGCTAGGAGCTCGGATCCATAGCTGTATAAATAGTTACCGGCTTGGATCTGATATCGGATCAAAGACCCACAGGTTGCTGACAAATGAAGTCCCTACTCCAGATCTGCTATTAACAGGCTTTACAATAAGAGGAAGAAGTTGCTAACTAAGAGTAGGAGGCAGCGAGCCCTAAACTGGAAACATTCCCTCATCAGGTTAAACGAGAGAATAAGACTTCTTGTGAAGTCCTCCAAAGCAAACTATGAAACAAAATTAGCTTCCTCAACTAAAGACTACCATAAGGCATTCTTTAGTTACATACGTAACCTGAAAGGAAAAGGCCAGATTTGTGCTGAACTGGTAGTTAATGATGCTATATATACTGGGTCTGTGGACATAGCTAACCTGTTGGCCAACAGGTTCTGTGAAAACATGTACTCCATGACATCCCTGCCACCTGTCCCCTACTTTGTAACTCTAAAGAGCAGGTCATTAACACCCTCTCTAAGGCCAGGAACACAGCATCTATTGGAATTGACAACATCCCAGGCTGCGTCCTACATGGGCTCCAACATGAATTTGCAACACCACTGGCTACTACTTGTCCCAGCTGAATGGAAAATGGCCACTGTTATTCCCTTACACAAAGGTGGTGCTTCCACTCATCCCGGGAACTATATATCTATTAGCCTAACTAGCCTTATCTGCAAGGCTATGGAGCAAATCATCATGGACCTTATCAACAAAGATACAGGTAATCTCCAAACACTTGACCCTACTCAGTTTGGATTTATCAAAGGGAGATCATGCCTAATAAACCTGGTGAACTTCGAGACCGTCACCAAGACCCTGAATGAGGGGGAAATCTGTGCATATAGACTTAGCCAATGCATTTGACACTATCCCTCACTCAGGCATCATTAACAAACTCACCCAGCTAGGTATCAAACCTTTTATCGTTAAGATGGGTCACTAACTGGCTCACTGACAGAACCTATATAGTTAAAATAGGGGAATCTACCTCCAACAGCAGAAATGTAACCAGTGGGGCTCCACAGGTATCAGTCCTGGGACCTCTACTGTTAGGAATCTATTTCTCCGAAGTACAAGCAAAAACTAAAGGTCTATGGCTGACAAACTTTGCTGATGGCTGCAAACTGGGAGCGGTCATAGCATCTCCAAATGATGTCAACATCCTACAAGACGATCTTACACACACAAATGATTGGTGCCAAAGTCATGGCCTTAAACCCAATGCTAAAATACCTTAACCTGGTATGTGACATAATAGAACCTGCTTGAGGGACAGATTTGTCTCCCAGAGGTTATCACACCTTTGGAACAGACCATCACTTCATGCAAACACAGCACCTCGTTGGCCCTTTTCAAACGCAGTCTAACTGTAAATTGACCCCAGGGGTTCTACCTGTGCCCCTCTTGGACAGGGGCAATAGGTGCTGGTCATGGAAACAAGGAAATAACTTGGGTAGGCTTGTAAGAGCCCTAACAACATTAGCTTACTAACTTCCTATGATCCCATACTTGATTTTATCATGGTAAATTGAGCAGCAGACAGCTTTATAGGTGTTAAACAGTTGTTTTAGAGAAAATCTGTAGAAAGCTGCACTGCATTTGCAAATTCTTATTACGGCTTACAAGAACATGCCTTAACTGCCCAGCTTTCTCTAAGAATTTTAATTAGAAAAAATGAAGGACTGACTGTTCAAGTTCAGACAGTCATTTCTCAAATAAGTCATCATCAGTCCATGTTAGCAAAAAGCACAGCTAATCTAATCTATTAAGTCTATTAAGCAATAGCAACAGGAATCACTTTAAAACTTAAACAGCAAAGTCATCCAGCAAAAAGATTTTACAAATTAACAATACCAATGACCTTGGTTTTGGAAAGTGTTTAAATCACTGCATGATTAAGTGCAAAGACGTATAGGACTCCTATGTAATGCATGAAAGGAAGGTGCTACTCTCCCTGTATTGACCATTATCTGAGAAATCACAAGAGACAAAGTCAAAATGAGTTTTTTTTTTTTACTTTTTGCTTCCACTGTCAGTTGATCATTGACTCTCTCCTTGCTGCAAGCCCTGTTCCTAAGACATACCTCGCAAAGCGTTGGGTAGTCCATATGCCCTCAGTTCTGCAAGGGGTGTTCCTCCAAGCAGCCCTGCCCTACCAAAGTAACAATCTGCAGTATTTGTCCCCGTCTCTACCACGGAAATCACAATACCACGTGCCCGCAGATGTATGCAACCCTTGCCATCCCTCTATTTCATAATGCTAGACAGGAAAGGCAAAAATGAGACATTCTGTGGAAAAAACACCTCATTACTCCGCTTCCAACAAGTGATTCCAGAGTGAAATAAGAGAATGCTGCATTTCTACATCTAACCTAGGGTATGAGAAATAGGGAATTAAAGAATAACCAGGTCTGTCAAGTTTCTTATCTGAAGCAGCATCAAAAATAAAGCTGGATATACATAAAAAGTGTTAAAAAAAAAACAGACAAAAATACGACAGATGAAGTAGATTTTTTTTAATAACGTGGTGCATTTTATCAATGCCTCTGCCTCATATTGTCTGATATGACCATATAAGTTCAAAACCTCACAGTAAATATATAGCCCACAAAATTAAGTTGGTTCCACTTGATCCCTTCCAATCTATCAGAACATATGTAATGAAACAATGAAAGGTTGCAAGATTAGGCCGTACCTCTCTCTGCCTCTAAGCAGCGCTGTGTCTCTCGTTCTTGCTCAAACTGAATGGTTGCCATGTGTTTCAGGACCTTGAAAAGAAAAGAAAAATGTCAGGCTTTACTTCATGGTACAATAAAAACAATGACTCGTATTCAGTTCAGATACTAGCTCAGCAAATGACCTTGGCCAATACTAGGACTTTTTTTTACTAAATCCTGAACTGTAAGACATAAGTTTGCTGCCTTTTCAAATGCTCAAAATGGAATGAAATGTATGGAAACAATTTTGCAGTTCAAACCATACTTGCAGTTATTGCAAAGGGCTGGACTTCATTTTGTTTCAGACACAAAATATTTGTTTTATGCACCATTAGAGGAAACGGGAAATATTTTTTGTCCCAAAATCCTCAAGACATTTGTCATTTTGTGTCTTTTTGCAGGATACAGCTGTCCAAATACGGACTGTCCTGCATATAGTGGGACAAGGGGTAACCCTGACAAGAATGTAATGGAATAGCAAATCCATTTTACTTCCCTGAAAAAAGTACAGTTGTCTAAAATCTTCCCACATCAGTAGAAGGTATCTGCTTTCCAAGCCACAGGACTTTACACTCTGGAACAAAATCTGAGAAGCTGTCTCTTCAGAGGGAAGGCAAAAGATCTACTTGAGGAGTTCTTCACCAATTAATAAGGACCATGAAGATCTTGCTGAAGCATTCATTCTTTAAGATCTGCTGACCTGCTCAGAGTGTCAGCCACTAGATTTTGTTCTGAAGGCATGTAAATCTCCTGAAGAGTAAAATGATAGCGTTTTACAAATTCCCAAATTTGAAGAGCCACCCTGAAATGAAGGCAGGACTGTGTGTCTCCTTACTTGTTGATTTAGCAAAGGACTGTGGCATTACCTGTTAAAATCCTCACAGGGGCTGGAATCCAAAGGAAGTAAACAGCATGAACAGCCAAAAATCACAGCCGTGGATGCTGGGAAACCTTGATCCAAAGCATTCATGTACAGTGCCTGAGTCGAAACAGGTACCTGAAAAGACAGACTGGAGATCAGGTGAATCCATCAGTGGAATTCAAACTTTAGACAGGGTCATAAAGTAATGGGAAAATCCAGAAGATGGCAATACTGAAGCTAGATGGATTTCAGGTACCACTGAAACATTCTTATATGGAAAAAGGAACCATAGGAATGGTCCCCTTGCTGGAAACACTGACAGAAGAAGGGTTTAAAAATAAGCTGTCAAGACTGGACCTTGGGAGGAGGCAGCACAGCCATCATGGTCACAGACTGAATCCTGCAGCTTAGAAACACCCAGTCTTTCAGGAGGAGTCAGCACAGACTTTTTCAGGTTGCAGGTAAACTATACACTTTGCAGAAGTACCACGGCAAATTCTAGATCCAAAGACAAATCTGGGAAGGAGCTTGAATCAAGAGGTCATCTAAAGGAAAAATATTCATTTCCTGAAGCATGTAGAAGGCTACCACTGAAGCTTAAGATAATCAGGCAGTAGAAAGACCAAAAGGCAAAAAACAGAAATGATAATGTGAGGAAGGTACAGAGAAATGTGAACATTTCCTGAAGAAAGGGCTAATAGGAAGGTAAAGATAAGCAGCTTTTAAATCTAGAGACAAGAAGAAAACTTGGGGACGCAGAAGGGGGTTAGAGAGATTGGAGATATGGAAGGAACATTTAGAAAAAAGTACGGAGTAAAGAAAGATCCAGAATGGTCCTTCAGGACTCCTAACTGGGAAACAGAAACATCCCAGAATGAAACCTTCCTGTTCCCACTCAGGGACTCTACATGGATGCTTTGGATCAAGGTTTTCCAGTATTCATGCCCTTTTGGGTGGGATGGGCTGAATGATTCCATGAAATAAAAGATTCCAAAGAATCAGAGGAAAATGAGGGGAGCTGGCAGGGAGGAGGTTGGGAAAGACCTGACAAGGGAGGAAGAAACTTCCAAACCATAAAATAACCATTATGGATAATGGAAACACCCAAGAATCTATAATTATCTGCTGTCAAATGGGAATTTAACTGGAGGAAAAAGGAACCTGGCTAAGAGAAAAAGTGGCCAAATGTCAGAAGGAAGAAGATGGTCAGGGGAAAGAAGGCTTCTGAGTCTTAGAATCCTGAGAAGATTTATCAAGAAAAAACACCTTCTAGGAAGACCTCTTATCCCTAGAAGGCTTTCTTTACTGCCTTCAGACAAAGGACGACTTAAAAAATGGATAGTTTCTATGGAAGATAGAAACTAGAGACAAAAAATAAATTTTAGATCCTGCATGACTTTCCCCTTGTCATTTAAGGTTTTAAACAGCAGAGCCAAAGAGATCCTGATTATATAAAAGAGAATCCAGGAGCTTTGACTTGGTATCATCAGGAAGAGCCTGTAAGTGTAACCAAGAGTACCTTCTCATCACAGACCCTGATACAGCTGACCTAAAAGAGGAATCAGCAGCATCATAACTGCACTTTAGGGAATGACAAGCCACATGAGAAGCAGTGCTCAACAAACAAACAAACAAAAAAAAAAAGACAGAAGATTTTTCCTCAGAATCTGGCAAATCAGTTAAAATAATACCAAGTTGAGAAACAGAGCCAGCACACACCTACTCATGAGTATAATGGCTCCAAAAGCTGCAGTGGCAAACTATACACATTTTTTCTCCATATTGGTCCATAGCACAACTGCCTTTGTCTAACGGTAAAAGCTTAAGAGGACAGCAATTTACATGGCTTGTCAGCAGCTAAGGAAATCACAACTTGCCTCCTGCTACAGATGGGATTTTGCCCAAAACCTCCTGGGCTTCAGGGACTTTATAGAACCTGTCAGGCTTCTTTGTAAGAGTAGACAGGGGATCATGGACTTGAACTTGAAGATAAAGTGTCCAACAAAGCATCCAACACAAGGGGTACTGCAGAAGGACAAGCTGAAGCAATCTGCAAGAGCTCAGAGTACCCCTTCTGGACATCAGAAACTTGGGGACAATCCCATTTAAAATGTTACATCATGGATACCACAGTATCCCCAAAAGATAATTCTTCCATAGCGGAATCTGATAAAGAAAATCCTCTTCCTCAGACCCCAAGGAGAATGGAGCTGACAAGATTAAGCCAAGGACTCTTCACCAGAAACCAAATCTTACTGTTCAGCAGATGACTCTGACTATACCATTTAGAAGGAGTAGGGACCATGAAACAGAAGGGCCAGACAAGCCAGGAGAAGGCTTTAAAGCCATAAGGGTATTAAAAAGGCCCATTGTGAATTCCTGCCATTCCTCGTGAGGATCATTTGCCACAGCAGCCACATGCTTGGTCTTGTATTTCCCTAACTAGCATCTGGGACAACCCCCTCCCCAGCCCCTGTTATTATCAGCAGTGGTTTCCCCTCCACATCTGCAGCTGATGTGTAAGTAGGCAGCCCCATGTCAACCTCTAACTGGGTTGAGGCAGAGGGAATAGATGCTAGCACAAGATGGCATTTAGGTTCTTCATCTAACCAGGAGACATCTGGAGGAGCCTGGACAGCAGAGTCAATACATGCCTTCTTAAGCTTCTTTGTAAGCAGCAGATGAATGTCAGGGTTGGTGGACCCAGAAACCATGGTACCCTTGGCCAAAAGCTTCAAATGATGATTTTCTAAGAAAATAGAAAGGGACAACAAATGGCTGTGAACAGTCTTTGGAACAGACACTTGACCAGTTATGCTCAAAGTATAGTCGTGGGCAGCACCCAAACAAAAAAGGCACTTGCAGTGTGTCTTTATGGGGAATCGGCCTCTCACATTCACATTTTCCCTAAATAGATGACATATAAAAAGTTAAATCTTCTAAAAGGGAATGACCCCAATGGCAGTTGAACCAACTTGGAGTTCAATGTGCAGACTGAATTCACAGAAAAACATTTTGACAGGCCGCAAAGAAGTTTTGAGGTTTAATTGTTTGTAAGTCACTAATCTACCTTATGCCTTGGACATAGGACATACATTTGGCGTACTGCACCTGGAAGATAAGGCTTTGGTATGCTGTCTGGAACTTTGGCTGCTCTGGTATGGCTGGTTGGGATATCCCATTTGTCTTTGTTAACCGGGAAAGTGACTGGCTAATAACCATTTTCAGTGGAAGCCCGGGCAGAAAAACTCCATTTGCTTGCATAAGTTCCAGTCAAACACAGCAGTTACATTTCTATTTACATTTATACACAAACAGTAGTTACATTTATACATACATTCTAAGATTTTACAGAAGTGGAGTTACTAAAGAGAAAGCACACGTGCAACTTAGTGGATTGTGCAGGCAGCAGTTATGTATAAAAATTGTTTTGTCATTTCCGTAAGAGGTTGGCAATATTATGTTTAGGACAGCTTTTGGATAGTATTGAACAGTGAAAAAGTTTTAACCTCGTGATGAGCATGTACAAGTCCAGGACTGGTTAAGATGTTGTTTAAGCAGTGGTTTAAAACTACTAAGTTTGTTGGAGAGTTTTATTTGCATGTGAATACTATTCCAGAGTGTAACAATGCATTGGGAGTAGAGCGGGTCTCCTAAAAAGTTATTTGACTTATTTGTGAGTAATAAGAATTTGTTACTAAAACGAGGTCCCTTGCCGGACAGTAGGGTAGTAGTAAGTTTTGTAGCACAGGGCACTTTTCTGGATGATGAACGAGTTTGTGTGCTTTAGTCAGTTGTGAATACATTAGACAGTTGTGCAGTTCAAGCCAGTTTAACTGCTTTAAGCTACAGCAATTGTGGGTCCTATGAGGGAGGCTGGTAATAAATTTAGCTATTTTATTGTAGCAGGAGGCAAGTTTCTTTCTTTGAGTATTGTTTATGTTTGTTAGGATAAGAGTCGGCAGTAAGAAGGTGGTGGCTAAAGTTTTTCTTGCAGTATCTGTAAGGAATCCACTGATCTTATAAAGAGAACCTAGTTTCTGGTGTGTAGATTTAATGGTGTGCACTATATAGTGGTCACATTTGAGACTGTCATCTATTAAAAAGCCTAAAGGTTTCCTGTGAGCTACACTTTCAATCACAGTGTTTGCTTACTTTATGGTACAAGACTCCTCTTGATTTTGGCAACTTTTTGAGGTGAAAAGCATTAACTTAGTTTTCTTGGGGTAAGTAGGAGGTTTTATTCTTTCGGCTAGGTTTCTACAAAGGAGAAAGATTTTTGGGTAATGTCTTAGGGCTTATTTATTGTTGAGGCTGCATAAATTACTGAACTAAACTAGCATGGTGAGTGGAGGTGTGGAGGTCATTAATATATTAAATAGTAAAGGCTGCAGGATGGAGCCCAGAGGGACACCTGTAGTAACTGGTTGAAAAGACTGAGTAGGTTTGTTGCATTCCGGATAGGTAACTAAGGTATCACAACAAGCAGTACAGTGAAAGTCCTACTGAGGAGAGTCAAACAAGCAGTTGCTGGTGCAAGACAGTATCAAATGCCTTTGACGAATCTAACAACATGGTGGACAAAAGCAGACCATCGTTTCTATGACGGTTTATTACATTTGTAAAATGTAGTAGAGCAGTAGTGGTGTTGTGCTGGGGCCTAAAGCCATGTTATGTTTCTGAGAGCAGGTTATTTGAGGTTAGGCATTGCATCAGCAGCATATGGAAGCAATTCTTGAATATTTTGGAGAGTGGGGAGAGAATTGCTATTGGTCTGCAGTTGTTAAACTCTATACATGTATCGCCTTTGTGCAATGGTACGATGTAGGATTTTGTTCTACAGTGATGGGACTCATCTTTCTGCTATGGACCTATTATATTAGTATGGACACAGGGAAGGCTATGACTTCTGCAGCCATTTTTAGGTAGTCTAATGGCAGTTGGTCTACAGCTACAGAAGTAGTTTTTAGTTTAAGGAGCAACTTCCTTATGAGTGAGGTAAGCACTGGACTAAAACTGAAGAGCTGTGGGGTGTTTTGACTGGACAGGGGTGGAGTGAGAGGGGACAGACGAGTTAGTGTCTAAGGGAGATAATATTGATTGTATAAAGTAGGAATTAGACAATATTACAGAGCCTATCACCACACAGTTTGTTTTTGGAGAGAGACTAGTGGTCTTGCTAGGGTAGAGCAGTTTATTTAGTGATGACCAAAAACATTTTGGGCTGTTTGTATGTTTTTCTTGTAGGTTGGTATAGTAAGTTTACTTATGTTTGACAGAGTTTTGCAAGGTTTCTAAGATGTCTAAATTGCCGGAGAGCATTTTGAGTTCCATTCTTATACCAGTTTTTCCAGGGTTCCTATCAGATGACCGAAGACGCATTTTGTCGAATGCATCTTGGTCAAACTTGAAATGTCGAACAGGCAAAATGACGAAGTGGTATATAAGCGAATTCTTTCCCTGGGAAAGAGGTCGCTTGGCCGCATCCATCACTTTGCCATTTTCGGCACTGTAGTGCGATCTTGGAGTTGGTATATTTAAGTAGGGGGTGTGTGGGGGTGAAAACCCCCACTTTATGCAATGTTTTAATGTCTTTTTTTTTTTCCTTTGGGAACAGCTGGTCGTTCGATGTCTTGTGAATTCGAACTTTTGATTCGAAAGTTTGATATAACAACGTTCGATCATTTGATTGTTCGTTGTTATAACATAAACCCTCGTTCCAGACTTTATCCCTTTTTATCATGATTTGTTTTTGTTTCCTTTGTCAGCCATGGTGTAGGGTTGGACTCTACTGCTATTAAACACTGGTGCTAGATTATTTAAGGTATGTAAGAATAAGTTATTAAATTGTTCGACAGCAGTATTTTCTAAGTACATTCCAGTTCCATAATTTGTTTCTCTAAAAATATATTTGCTGAAATTGGTTGTATTTTGTACTTGAATATATATATATATATATATATATATATATATATATATATATATATATATATATATATAATATGTTTATCTAGGTTATGGTGAGTTTTAATAGCATACATTGGTATGTGGTCACTTATGCTGAGAGGCAGCCTACTTTTGTCAGTTTGTCTGGTTTGTTTGTAAGAATCCAATCTAATGTTGAGCGTCTTCCTCAAGTTTTATTGATCCTAGTAGGTAAGGTTATTAATGGTTTGAAGTTGTACAAATTTATGGATACAGTGAAAGTAGTGGAATTTATGAGTTGCCAGCCTGCATTAAATCTCACAAGTATAATAGTTTCATGGTTAATTTGGTGGGATATCCAATACAGGATGCTTTCAGCAGTATCATTATTCTCTGGTGATATATAAATTGCCGTTAAACATATAGCTTTCCTATTGTTTATTTTTGGGAGTGTTGTTAGTAGTTCAGTATCATTAAATTTGGGCACTTCTTGTGGAAGTAAGTAAGGTAATGGTGAGTAAATTTTGCAGATGATTGCTATGCCATCTGCACATTTGTTTTGTCTGTCATGTCTGAGTATACTGTATCCTGGGGGGATCTCATTACCCTTTATTTATTTTTTTAACTGGGTTTTAGTAGTTATGACTACATCAGGCGTGCGTGTGGCAAGATAAACATGTATGTCATTGCATATACTTCTTAGGTTCATATTTAGCAAGGTGAGTTTGGATTCTGTTTTTTTTTTGCTGAGATGTATTAGGTGACTGGTTTATTTGGAGGTTGAAAATGATGACTTTTATGAACAGTGGGACCACGGTTGGGGTGAATATCTCTGCTCATTTTTTGAATTGATATTTTATAAAGGGAAGAGTGTGGTCAGTTATATTTTGGTCTTGGTTTGATAGTTGATCATAAATTTGGATGCTTATTTTTAAGATATTTATAGAAAAATAAATCAGATGTGGTTTGTTTGTAGAGATAGGATGTTACTGAGAAAGACAGGCTGGATAGATGTTGATATTCTTTGTGGGCATTGGTCGAAGTCCTAAGTATCGGAAGGAAGTGGATTTGATAACTGGTGATAAAAGCTAGCAGAGCGAGGAGAAACAGTAAAATAATCTGACTTAGGAGTATTATATTTAACTTGAGTTTTACCTTTGTTGTAAATTTGGATAAAAAAAATGTTAGAAGGGTAGTGGGTTGGCTGTAGAGATGTAATTTGATACTTCTAGAATGCAAGGATTGACAGTTTGAGAGAGAGTCTTGGGTGGTAAACTAGAGTAGGTGTTACTATTGGGAGTAATTGTTTTAATTTTACTACCAGAGGAAACTGATGGTATTGGTTAGAGGAATGTGTGGGTGGTACTATGGAAATATAAATGTAGAGTAAGAGGAGGTGGGTGGGATTTTGGGGTAGGGAAGAGGAGCAGAGTGAGCCCAAGCGTTAGTGAGGGTAAACGAAGTGGGTTGAAAACATGTCAAGAGACAGAGAAAACAATTGTTGATTTAACGTAAACAGCTACAAATCTACTGAGAGATAAGTAAAAGGAACAATGCAGTTTAAAAAGCCTGTGTTAACAGATGAATGTCTTGGATTTGTTGCTCTAGAACAAAGTTTAATGGACAGTTAGTCCAATATCTCCTTGACCTGACTAATGGACATAACAGTAAAAAAAAACTGCACTTGACCATTTGAACAACTGTGTAATGTCAGGACGTTTCTATGAACTTTGAATTGCAAAGTCCAAAAGCCTACCCCAACCCTCACAAACCAGCAAAACAATGAGAAAAATGAAGTCACAATGCAGTACTTCAGTTCTGGAAAAATACTGGATGAAAACTCAAAAAGTGGTTAAACAAGAAGAGAAAAACTTAAGGGAGACAGTGGACTGCTAAAAACAATGAACTGAGCAGAGGTAAAGGAGAAAGTACCAATGGGACTACTGTGATCTAAGAAAATGGAGCTATGAAGTTATTTGTTTTAGGCTGCCATAACACTTATAATTTGCATATAAATATAGCCCACAGACTGGTGTTCAAACTGCAGACTTCACTGTTATATACATATCTATTTACTTGCTGGGATACCTCTATAGAAAAATAAAAACAAACTAGAGACAGTTGAGTGCAGTGAATCAATGTTGACTGTGCCCAACTACTAGCTCAAAGCTGAAATTGGTTTAGTAGCTGTCTAAGATAAGGAGAAATGACAAAAGGTGGGGGGACCAAGTGTGACTTCCTTGAAGGCATGCAGTTCCACTAAAGACAGGAGGATATAAATGAGAGTAACAAGTGTAGAAGAAGTGAAAAATGTAAAAGAAAGGAGTGGTTTAAGTAGGAGTAAACGTCGGTGTCTATTAGTAAAGAGAGAGTGAAAGCTGACCAACAAGATGTCAGTTGAGGAGGGTTTACAGACTTGTTTGCAAACTAGGACACTGAAGCACTTTTATTCACGCTAGCCACTATGTAGGCTAAAATATATGCAGAAGACTGGGTGACTCTAACACTTACTTAAAGCATAAAACCAGAGGTGGTACACAATTTATCCTAATTAAATGGTGGTTGGATTGAATGGAATTAGACTGCTGTATATAAAGTTAAGTTTACAGTGAACCCTGTAACTCCTTTGCAGCCTGAGAAAGAGAGAGGGGAGGTGGGGTGAAGGAATGAAAAGTTAAGAATACGGGAACAGTGATGAGGAAGGACATCAACTGTTGTTACAAGCTGAGATGTAAACTCATTTCTAAGAGTGATAAATTCCTACACACATAGCTAGAGGCAGTTGGCATCATTTACTAAAAACTCTGTGCTAGTTTTATATATGTATACTGTGAAGGCTGCCAGCCCAGTCAGCTAGAATTTTGTAAATAATTCTGTCATTTGTGAATAGTAATATGATCTGTATGCTTGTCTTAGAAATGTAAGAAAACTATACTGAGCTTCAAGAATGTAACCATAGTGCACCCTGCTGGAAAAGCACAGAAATGTATATAAACTATATGCTTATGCAAATGTATGCTTTGATGGCAAAGGCTGGAATATAAAAAGTTAACTTGCAAACTCTTAAGTAAAGAGTTTTACGATGCGTTATAAAGTTAGTTTATCTAAACTAAGAGACAGGATATCTAGTGCTAGGGGTTTCTTTCTACTGTCTTGAGACAGAGATAATTACAAGGTTTCACGTGAAGTGTTTATGTATTGCTCTGTAGCTTTCTAGCAGCTGTACATCTGAGAGATAAGTATTGTTAACAGAGACATGTTAAATTAAGCTCCTGTTAGCCGGAAAACTAAGGGCAGAGCTAACGAATGGTGTAATCTGAGATAACCCAGCAGAAATGTTTGTTAGCAACTTAAGAACTATCTGAGAGAGAAAGTCAGTGCATTTTGTCTTGGACCTGAAAACATCCATTTAGCACATGTATTTGCCTTGCTCTATAAGCAAGACTTAGATCATAGCATTTTTCTTAGAGATAGATAGGAATACAGTAAGATCAGGCTAGATGTTTTCGATAGTTATGCGAGACTGTCCTGCAATGTTGTTTTAAAATATTTCCTGTGATTCTGAACTCTTTGTCACTGAGTTATTAAGTATTGTCTTGTTCTTTTATTAATTAAATACATTTAAACCTTTTAATTGCGTCTGGTGTGTTAGAGATATTTAAGCTCTTAAGAGTATGTGCATATGTATTTGGTGATACTGTACAGGCCACTCTCCTAAACAGCCTTAAATGTTCTGGTCACACTTACCATTTGGATAATATAGTAACATCACAGAGCAGAATTGGGCACCCTTTGGGAAGGGTCTTATAGTAGCTGATAAGAGTAGCTGGTGGCAACCGGTACTTCCTGACAATTTGGGCAGAAGGGGGTTTAGTTAGTGAACCTGTGCCAGCCTTCCCCAGGGGTGTCTGTGTGTTTGTATATAAATCAAATCTCAAAGTGCACGCATGTGTGTGTGTGTGTGTGTGTGTGTGTGTGTGTGTGTGTGTGTGTCAGCTACTTGGGCAGTGACACGAAGCACTGGTTGGATAGAGAGGGTGCTGGAGGTTTTGGCTTGACTACTCAGCTGAGATCTTAACCCTACAGCTGTACCGGTGAGGAGTATTACAGGGGATCAGGAGAAACCAGCCCCAGACTGACTGTGATCTCTGTGTGCTCTTAAGGGAAATTGTACTTCAGTGTGTGTGTACTTATCCTCCCAATGTACACATCCCTCACTGGTGTTAGTGGTGAGTATTGAGGCTCCTTGATTACTGGGTCAGGGCAGGGCCGTCTCTCACACACACACACATCTATATCAATATAGATATATCTAGATATCTACATACATAGCTATCATATATATATATATATATATATATATATATATATATATATACACATACACACACACATTTTATATATATATATATATATATATATATATATATATATATATATATATATATATGCACACTTACATATATATATGGTTTACCATCATAAAAACGCTATTCACAAACCTCCCAGTCATCTGATCGCCAGTCATAATGTCGAAAAGGCAAATATCTGCATGTAAAAAAGAACAGATCCATAAATCCGCTGAGGACCTTATTTCAAACTACTGAACGGCGCACAAATGAATACGACATCCACTGATGACGAAAATGCATCTGCGACTAAGATCTGCTAGTCGCAGTAAATAAAACTGAGAAATAGGGCGTAACTACAAGCCGACATGATTAAAGAGCTACCGGTCATGAAGACTGTCATTTAAATTGAGTACATTGTGAAACAGGTGGATTTATTGCCTTACAGTGTATGCATAACCTGGAGAACTAAGGAGATTACTTTCCGAGTGTGGAAGGTTGAGTAAAACTGAGATGTGAGTAGGTAGTTTAAATGTGTAATGTAAATGACAGTATATTAGCAAAGGTTATAACATATACTGTTTGCACAGCTCATTATTTGCAGTATTATGTGAATACATATTGCTGTAAGTATTAATTGTTCATTGAACCGTGACATCTACAAGGAGTAATATATTAGCTTTAACTGAAATCGAAAAGCATCTTGCTGTAATGGTTTTACAAACTCTACATATGTTTTTTAAATTGTATGAGTTGTTCTGTATTGTAGTCTGTATTTGACATTGGCAGTAGATACATGAGCATATAGTCAATGTGTACTGTGACAGCTGTTAGCATAGTCCTGTTTAAGGTGAATTACATAGTACGACAATTCCTTTCGGCTATAAGCAGTATTCCTTTTGTTGAATGAAGCAGTGACAGAGCCGACAGTGATTGTTTTTACGTTGTGAAGTGTACAACAGAAAAGCATACTGCATGATGCTGTGTACCTGTGTAGGCATAAATGATGGCTGTATACTGTTCTATGTAGTGATTACCAGCAGGCATTTGTTGGCAGGAAACATGTATCAGCTTAGGTGTCTATCTGTACAGCTGTATAGATAGTAGTTGGAAAGGGTACATGTATAGTCAGTGCATTTTAAAAATGTTTGTCCATTAGGAGATGTCTTCCTTTGGCAATGCAGTCCCCTTGTCATGGGTTGTGTACGTGTTACTTGTGATATATACAAGTGATACAGGCCTGTATTACACTGCAGTAATACCGTTCATTCTTAGTAATCGTTACTGTTGTTGATTTGTAGGTATGCTCAGGTACTATGTCAGACCAACTGACCGTGAGTTATCCTGGTGTTATTGGCTCAGTGTATGGCACGGAGAAATCACAGAAAGGTCGCTCAATTCTTTGCGTTGATGGTTATCAATACTACCTTGAAAAGAGTAACCCTGAGAAGAATTACTGGTGTTGCACTCAGAAGGCAAGGCACAGGAGTAAGAGCCACTGCATAATGGAGAAATGTGCTGGTGAGGAGAGGCTACTGAAAAGCACTGGCCATTTTCACGCACCAGATGTGGTCATGGTAGAGCAGACTAGGGTACAGGAAGCCATTAAAAGGCGTGCTGAACAGACTCTTGAGGATCCATGCAGGATTGTCGGAGGTCCTGGCAACCACGTTCACTGACATAGTGACCACCTTGAGTAATACTGATGTGCTGAAGCAGAGAGTGTGCATAGGGTAAGGCATAGGAACAGCACGAATCCCAGAGTAGACTTAGCAAGTCTGAAAGATTTAAGCCCGGAGATGATATCACTGAAGCAGGCACACTTCATCATTAAACACAGTGCACTCCGCAGCCATACCTATGATGTTGTGCTTCTCACTATAGAGGGTAATCTAGGCCTGCTCTGCAGTTCTGAGTACATTCTTGTTGATGGGACATTTCCCATTAGCTCCAGGGAGTGTAAACAGGCATGCTCTGCTCAATGCAGCTTGGATGGTTCCAGCAACAACAAGGTAGTACCTGTAGTGTATGCCATCCTACCGTCCAAATGTGAGGAGTGCTATTATCAGTTCTGGGCAACCTGGATGGCATTATGTGGGGACTTCCATCCGAATTTCCAGCCAAGGATGGTACTCAGCGACTTTGAGAAGGGAGCAGTGAAGAGCATAATTAAGCATCTACCTAACAGTACGGCAAAGGGATGTTGGTTTCATCTGTGCCAAATTATCTAGAGACAGATCCAGAAGCTTAACCTGACGCAGGGGTATGGCACAGATACTCAATTTGCACCGTTATGTAAGCAGATACCTTCACTTGCTTTCATACGCACAGAACATATTATGGACACTTTCACATCTATTGAGGAGGCATTGGGGGAAAGGGGTGCTCCTCTATGTGAGTTCTTCAAAAATAACTACATTTTAGGGAAGCCAAGACAGTATGGCGTGAGGGGTTCCACATCAGAGAGACAACCGCCACTATCTCTTTTTGGAATCAGGCTGATACATGTACCATGGGCTACCCTAGGAGCCAGAACACAGTAGAAGGATGGCACCGGCACCGTAGGCTGAGGCCTCTCTTGGGTAAAAAGGACCTGTACATCACAGATGTGATGCATGCCATTTGTTTGGAGCATGTTAAACAGAAGTTTCTGTGTTGTGTGCCAGCATCTCCGAAGAAACGTAGGCTGTCTGACAAAGAACATATGACACGTCTGCTGGCTAAACGGGATGAGCTAACACCATTAGGATTTGTAAAATTCATGGCACACCATTGCGCATTCTGATACATCTGCCATTACATTTAGTGTGTGTAATATCTCACTGGCATTACAGTAAACATTTGGATGTTATCATTACACTTTGTTTATTGGGACGTGGACTTCTTATTCTGTATTACAGAACACTTTCACTTGATGGAAATCTCAAAAATTAATACAGTTTTTATTTAAAATTTTGATTTTATGATAGTAAACCAATATATATATATATATATATATATATATATATATATATATATATATATATATATATGCACAAGCTTGCACACACACAAACACATATTGACAAAGTGGTCCATTCACTCTACATGGGAGAGTAAGAGAGCCAAGAAGCTCAACTGCCCATCCCCAATGGTGACAGCCAGCCATGAAAGTCCATCAACTTAGTAGCCATGGTGGGGGGAGGGTGGGCGACACTGCTGGTCATTTTCACCAGGTCACTGCAGTGAGAAAATAGTGCAATATGCCAATACAGTATTATTCATGCCTGGCTCTAGCTACAACATAAAACAACTTTGCAGATACCTCCCATCATGGCTTGAATACTGCAATACATACAGCCTCTACTAGGTGGCAGTAAAGCAGTGGAGTCAGCAGCCTCCTCTGAGCTAGCATCAACTGCTCATTCTCATCCTTTCCAGGTGAATCCCCCAGGATCCATGTCATCAGAGCCACAATTAGGGCTTTCTCTCTTTAAAGTAGAATGTTGGGATACACTGGCCCAGTTTTACCTAGTTTTACGTTCACTGACATCCCTCGCCTACTCACCTTGCGACATAAAAAAGGAACTGTATGTCTAGCTCCACCCTACCCCAAAGTCAAGACAATAACTGCTACTTACGCATGTATAGTTGGTATCCAGTTTGTCCAACTAGGTTGTGGCCATTTTCACTGAAGACCCATTGAAAAAACTCCACAAACAAGGTATAAAATATACAGCACATTAAAAATAACCCATATTTACTTGTATTTAATATATAAACAAAAAGTACAAGGCAATTAATGAAACAGAGATGCAATGTAGAAATTTCTGAAGTCTTTTAAAACAATTTTTCATTTTTTATAAACAGCACATTATGGGAAGTTCACTGATCACTGATTTTTTGTACAACTAAATCGAAGTATAACATTGCATAGGTATATAAAGGTTAACAAATTTTATGTGAGGGAATGCTATAAGAAGCAAAATTCAAAGGATGTGATGTTAGGATATTAAGTTAAGGTAAGTGGATAAAGGCTTTAAAATACTGTGCTTTACAACAGGCAATAAGTGTTATAAATTTGTAACAGATCTTGAGTGATAAATGCAGGGAAGGGAACTAGATTACTTTACTGATGCGGCTACCAAACACTGCTTGCTGTGCCAGGCATACAAACTATCACCTAGAAGAGGGGAACAATGGTTATCAGCTGTCCCAAGATCAGTATTCCATGGCTATTGTTTACCGAAGAAACTGAAAAGGGCATCAATGACACATTTTTTTTTACAATTCACCAGAATGGGGAGCCACTATCAGACAATTCAGGGGTTACTGTACCTTTCTGGATGATTCTACCATTTATCATGTGCACAGACAAAATAAAATGCATTCGGTTTCTGCCTTTAGCACATCATGGATGGGTTGTAGACAGCATGTACAGGGTCCCTCAAATGCCCAGGTTCTCATTATGTCTAAACTAAAAATTCTGTACATTTGTTTGAAGCCACAACACAAGATTTATAATATAAAAGCCTCAGCATTGTATAGCAATGACATTCACAAGGCGGCAGTATCAGCCTTACCTGCATTTTGAAAAGCTGAATACCACGTTGCCTGTGGAAAAGCAGAAGTCGCCTGTAAGTGGTCTCTGGCAGCATGAAACATTTACTTCAAACACCACAGGTACGCAGTAACAACCAAATACAAACATGCTATACAATGTACTATTAACATTCTGCAGAATATCTGCAAAAAGAGCTTTTGCAATATAGTCACATTTGAGGACTGAGAAATGAAGGCTTACAACCACTACAATGCATCATCATGTTTCTAATGGATGCGTCCTTCTAGGATGCATAGTAGGAGGAGCACAAACATCAAATGTGTGTAAATTTTTAAAGTGCTTTCTCTTTAAAAACTGAATTCTAACTGAAAAAAAGACAATATTCACAGCAATCCAAGTATGATGTGCTAAAGACAGAAACAAAGAGCAGTTGCTGCATTCTGTTTCATGCCGTTACACATGATCTTTTAAGTTTCAACATTTTTAGAATCACAAAGGAAGTCAAGAGGAATACAAAATTTTGACAAAAGGCAAACTCTGCTTCCAAAATGCTTTATGAAATGTGCTAAAAATATCATAATTATGAAAACAGTCAAATGCTATCCAATTAGTTTATGGCATGTTTTGAAAGAACAAAATTCCCTAGCATGTTCTAATAAAAATACATTTGAAGCCTGCAGGAATTTATGGCTTACTAAAAAGTTAAATTCTGCTTACAGAAATTTGAAATGTAGTTTAGATTTTACAAGTAAATAGTTTCCACAGTTCATACAGAAGTCTAAAGAAAAGTTATTTTCCAATTAAAACCTTTGATCTTGACCCTCACTTTTCTAAACCTCTCTCACCAATAGACATTTTAAAAGGAGGGCGTACCAGAGTAAAATTGTTGTCCTGTGTACTTCTGAGTACACAAGGGTCGCCTTGTAAAAGCAGTTTCACTTTTAAAAGGGGGTAGTGACTGTGTATTACAACCTTGTAAATTAGAGTACTTCGAAAGGTGGTTCTATGAGGCACTGAAAGTCAAATGGATATATTTTTTTTTTTTTGGCAAATTGCAATGGTGCATCGGGGGTCTGCTAACAGAATGAATCTGCAGAATTAATTCTTAGCAGTCTGTGTTGTGCGAGTATTGTGGGTTGAATGCACAATGATAAAAGGAAGGCCACATTTGATTAATGGGTGAAAGGAGGTGATCGACCTTATAGCAGTTTTAATTGAGCAAGGACTTTATTAGTTAAAAAAAATCTGTGTGTTGAAAAGGAAAGAATAGGGTCAAGTATTAAGCCTAGGCACCTCTGTTCAGTGTCATTAGGTACTATGTTCCCATGAGACCTCTTTAGAGAATAGAAGGGACAGCAGTTAACTTCCTGGCTGAGGCAAAGAACAAGTTGGAAGTGGGCAATGTACATACCCGAGTGAAACTGTCCTGTAACTTGGTTTGCAGGTCAGATCGACTAGTATTGTATTTTAGGTGCAGCTCATTTGCATATATTATTAATTTAAGATAAAAGTTCATAGGACGATACTAGGCTATTGGCCTGGAGACCTTTACAAGCCTAGCCAGGAATTTCACCCATGTTCCCACAACGTCAGCACCTGTTTTCCCTGTCCAGCAGGGACACAGGTGGGATCCCAGGGGTATAGTTTCTGTTTCCCATCCACTCATCCAGGTTCCTCTTAAAGAGGGCTAATGAGATACTTTGCTTGACATGGAGAGGAAGTCTATTCCACAGATGGGGGAGTCGGTGGGACACAAATCTATCCTGCCAACAAGTTCTATTAATGTCATAGACCGGGTTGAACTCTTGAGTGCGGGTTGCATGAGTAGAGTTTGACTTACGGATATACAGCAACTCCATCAAGGCTGAGTCTGAGACGGCCTTGTATGCCAGGCACAGGTCACCTCTGAGCAGTCTGTACAAGACTGAGCAGAGGGACAGGGCTTTTAGCCTATCTGTATAGGATAGGTGTTGAGACCCTCGATTTTCCTGGTCAAGAACCTCTGTGGTCTCTCCAACTGCTGCATGTGCTTGGCAAGGTACATGCCGAAGGGGACAATGTACTCGATAATGGGTCTGATAAGGGAGGAGCACTCTAGGTGGAGATCATTAACAGGAAAAGAAGTAAAGAGAATAAAAGAGGAGAGAAGAGAACCTAACAGACCCTTTTGGTACACCTGTATTAAGTTTGCTAGCAGTACAGAATGAGACATTGCAATGGACTTGGAAAGATCTGTGTCTCAGACAAATGCAAAACTAGTAAATGGTGCTGCTTCCAAAGTTGAGTCTTTTGAGTTTGTTGAGAAGAGTATGGTTGACTGTTTTCAAAAGTCCTTGTCATGTGAGAGGCGTGTAATATTAAGTCACATTCAAGTTGCATTACATGGTTACAGTGGCCATTACTAAAGCATTATAGGTACTGAAAGCATTGCAAAACGCATGCTGTGCATCACATGAAATTCAGAAACACATTTCTGAAGGAATTCAGTGTGAACTCCAAAGCCTCCTTAGTCTGCTGCAAAATCAGAATACCCTTTGTCTCCTCTGTTACTCTGAGGGTTTTCACAAGGTGCCTGCTGCAAGACAAAGGGCAAGGATGTAAACTGGAACTGCTTCAACCCCCCAACTCCCTGCAAATCTGACAAGCATTGTGTCTTTTAGCAATGGTGATGCACAGGCAGGCATCTTCGTCTAAAGTGACCACCACAGCCTGAGCAGGTATAAGTGATAATGGGATTTCTGAGCTTTGGAACTTATTTGAAATAGGGCAGATCTAGGACGGAACTCCCATGTGTCCCTTTTCCTTGGAAACAAAAACTACTGTGATTAGAACCCTCAACCTTCCTCAAAAGCTGGGATGTCCTTTATGGTCTCAGACTGTAGCATCTTTAAGCCAAATGAAAGGGATAAGGTTCAGCTGGTCCTTTGAGAATGCTGACATGTTTCTATTTCTTGGGATTTTTAGAATTGTAGTTTGTAACCTTTTCCTAGACTGTGCAACACTTACCGATCTTTGGTAATGCGCTCTCAGCTTTGATGAAGGATGCCAATATTCCACCCACTTTAACTAAGAGAGCAAAACAAAGGTAATCCAGAAAGCCCAAGTCAGGTCTAGTATCCCACCTCTGACCCTGAGGGTGACAGGACTAATGGGAAACTTGAGTGTAAAGGAATAGCACAAATAAAATCACTTTAGCTGGCAGATCTAGGAGGTACTGTCTCTCTCTCATGCCCTCTCTGCTGGAGGAATAAAGATGCCATTTTTGAAGTTTCAAGTAGTTTATTTGTTAAAACCGATAGATGGAGGAGTGCTCTTGTTCTAATACATCATGTTCAACAGGTCAGTTATTTAAAGGCAGTTACAGACAATGGTGGGAGGGGTCTGGGGAGCAGACTGGAGGAACATCTGGGATAAAGCCAATTTCAAAGCTTAGAGGTTAGTGCCTTATTTTAATATTCCTAAAGAACTTATGAGTATTTAACAGCAAGGCAGCATGTGGAACCTCATTCTTACTTAAAAGGTTTATTTTTGTTTAATTTGTTTTTTTAACAGGCATTTTTCTTCTCAGCAGTTCTCCTGGTTGAGGGAGAACCAGAGAGAGAAGACACTAATTCTTCCACTAGGGAGGACGATCATCTTTTAGAACTAATCTAGACTGCCAGTCAGAGACAGCCCTAGGTCCAAATGAGGAACACAGCTGACAATCTTTCTCCAGATGGGCAAACCCAAGACAATAAATGCATCTAGTATGTGGGTCTTGTGGGAAGGTTCGCTGTCTGCAAGTAAAGCACTCTAAAGTCAAGCCAGGCATGACTAAAGCTCAAATAGTAAGATACACCACAACAAACAAACAGTCAGCCAAGAAAGGTATTAAACAGCACACTTACCCGCACTAACTCTACTTGACAAACTCATTACAAGAAAGAACACAGAGTACACAGCACACTGATAATATAGAAACACACACACACACACACACACACACACACACACACACACACACACACACACACACACACACACACACACAGTATTTTATTTTTTTGGGAGGGGAGGTCAAGAAAAGGCCTATATTACCACTAAATTTAATATACCAAAAAATGGTAATAGACAAAGATCCAGAATAGTGCAGAAATACTCGGGGGGGCTAACCTTCACTTACCTGACTGCAAAAATCACACCAAAGGTGCTGAGCCTTAGAAGACCACATCTGGCTGAAATAAGCAGCAAACGAGATCAGAGGAATTATCAGGGTGGAGGGAGATAAAGTACAGTTGTGTACACCTACCATAAATGTAGATATTCGAGTGTATTCACTGTTTTAGTCATCACATTTGGGTTATCTGCCTGCAGGTAGCCCTCAGCCGGCCTGAATACCAGAGCCTTTGGATTTCTGCATCGGATGCTGTCTCTTCTTCCATGTCGTCAGGTCATCAGGGGTATAAAACATGCAGCCGACGCCATTACATCAGTTTTTCTTGCCCCAGATGTCAGGTGCCCCCACAATGGGAAGCAATTATATGTTATGGTACACCCCCATGAAAAAACAAATACACCAAAAAAAATAAATATACCAAACAAGAAGGAAAGGTAGAGCCAAGAGAAGTCAGTGGGCTGGAGGGAGGGTAACCAGGACTGCAACAGTGAATACACTCGAACATCTACATTTACTGTAAGTGTACACAACTGTACTATGTTCTTCGTGTTTCACTGTTGCAGTCATCACATTTGGGTAGATTCTCAACGCTAAGGAAGGGAGGAAGTTAAAGAGCATTAGGGCCAGCTATTAAGCCCTGCAAGACTGCAGTGACAAAACCAGCTCAGGATTTAGAAAAAATAGGCATGTGGTAATGCTTGGTGAAGGTATGTACAGAGCTCCAGGGAGCAGCTTCTAGGATGTCCCTGGTAGGGACTTCTCTGAGAAAGGCCGCAGAGGTAGATGCAGCCCTGGTGGAATGTGATCTTATCCCCTGTGTGGTAGGTTTTCCATGGTGCTTGTAGCAGAATGAATGTAATGGGCTATCCATTTGGAAATGGTTTGCTTTGAAATGGCCTTCCCCTCTGCCCCTGCAGCAAAGCCAACTAGCAGCTATCCAGATTTTCTGGGAGGCTTAGTCCTGTCCAAATAAAATCTAAGTTGTCTGTGCACATCCAGAGTGTGCAGCATTCGTTCCCCTTTGTTTTGTGGATAAGGGAAAAAAGCAGGCAAATGAATGGACTGATTTAGGGCCACACTAGACACCACCTTGGACCTTGGTCCTGAGGGAAACCCTGTCTGGATGAAAGATAATGAAGGGTTCCACGGCCATGAGGGTCTGTAATTCAGACCCACTTCTTGCTTAAGTGATGGCTAGAAGGAAGGCTGTTTTCCAAGACAGGAATTTCAACTCTACTGTTGCAGCTGGCTCAAAGGGGGGAAGAGAGTGAGCTTTTCCAATACAAGGTCCCATGCTGGAGTGGGAGCTCTCCGGGGGGGGGGGGGTCTTAAATTTTTGGCCCCTGTAAGGAATGGTTTTAGCAGGGGGTGAGAGAAGAGGGGTGGCTCAGTATTATAATGTGCTGAAATGGCAGAGGGATGAATTTTAATTAACGAGAAGGATAGGCCCTTGTGGAGCATGTCTGTTAAGTACTGAAGAATATGAGGTAAGCTGGGCACCGTTGTGCCCATTCCCTGAGCCTGGCTCCAGGAACAGTATCTCTTCTACTTTTCAGCATAGGATTTTCTAGTACTAGGCCTCCTTGCCTCCAGGATGACATCCAGCACCTGCTTACTGAGGGATACTAGAGGAGAGCTCAAGGAATTAACCAGGCTGCGAGTTTCAAGGTTTGAAGCGGAGGGTGCAGAATCTGGCCCGCCTGCTGGGACAGCAGGGGAGGGGTCTGAGGCAGGTGCCATGGTTGCAGCAGTGTCATACTGTGCAAGAGGGGGTACCAGTGCTGGCATGGCCAGTCTGTTGCAATCAGTATTTTCCTTGGCTTGTCCTGTTTGATCTTTAGTAGAACCTTCGAGAGGAGAGGCAGATGGGGAAAGGCATAAACTGAGAGGCTTTCCCAGGTAAAGGACAGGGCATCCACTTTCCAAGCTTGAATGTGGGGAGTTCTTGTGCAGAATTTGTCCAATTGGTAGTTCTGAGAGGAGGCAAACAGGTCTACCTCTTGAGTCCCCCATTTGTTTCTCAAGAGGTTGAATATTTTTGGTTCTAGTTTCCACTCGTGTGGGTCCATGAGATTTCTGCTTAAACAGTCTGCCAGTGAATTTAGTTTGCCTAGCAAGAATTGAGCTTGTAGGTATACTTAGTAGCTCAAGGCTGTGTTCCACAGTGCCATGGCTAGTCTGCAGAGAGGGTACGAGTGGATTCCCCCCCTGCTTGTTTATGTACCACGTAACTGTGGTGTTGTCGGTCTTTACCAATAGTTGTCCTGGAAGAATACAGTCTTTGAAGGCTGTCAGAGCATTATGTGCAGCTAACATTTCTTTTTGATTTATATACAGTTGCATCTGTCTTGGGTTCCATTTGCCATGAATGCACTGCCCTGCCATGTGAGCCCCCCATGCATAGTCTGATGAGTCTGTTGTTAGGGTTTGTGCGGCAGGGGTTTGAGTGAAAGGGAGCCCCTTGTTGTGGTAGCAGGCCTCTGCCCACCAAAGGAACTCTGTCTTCATTCAATGAATGATAGAGATAATTGATTCCAGGTCCTGAGAATGTTGACACCATAGGCTTTTTAGACACCATTGGAGTTTCCTCATATGCAGTCTTGCATATGGAATTAGTAGAATGCAAGAGGCCATAAACCCCAGGGCTTGCAGTATTTTCCTCGCAGATAGCTGGGGTTTTGTGGCCAGTATTTTGAAGTAGGTTGTCAAATAAACTCGTTTCTCTCGAGTGAGGAATGCCATCTGGGAAGTTGTGTTCAAGCTTGCTCCCAGGAATACAATCTATTGGGAGGGTACTAGGTGAGATTTCTTTTAGTTTATGGTGTACCCCAGTGAGGTTAGAAGTTTCTTTATGAATGCCAGGTGTTGTAATAGCAAGTCCTGGTTTTCTGCCTGAATCAGACAACCGTCCAAGTATGGGTAAATTTGAATATTTTTCTGCCTGCAAAATGCAATGGCTGGAGCTAGACACTGAATACCCTGGGCGCAGTAGATAAGCCAAATGGAACTGCAGAAAACTGATACTGCATGGAGCCTGCCCTGAAGCGTAGGTATTTTCTGCAAAATTCTCTTATTGGGATGTGCAGGTAAGCTTCCTTTAAGTCTAAGGTTGCCAGCCAGGCATCCTTGGCTAGCATAGGAAGAAGCTGTTGAAGAGTTAGCATTTTGAATTTTGGAACTACCAGAAAGGTGTTCCGAATAGAGAGGTCCAGGACAGGATGCCAAAAGTTGTCTTTTCTGGGTACCAGAAAAAGTCTTGAATAAAAACCTTGCCCCCCTTTGTTCTGCTGGGACAGGTTGAATAACCCTAATACTGAGAAGAGAAAGAACCTGCTGTTGGGCCTCCGCCATTGATTTGGGGGTAGGTCTGGCCAATCACTTGGCGTTGGTGGTGTGCGAAAGTGGAATCTGTATCCTTAGGAAACTATGTTCAAAACCCATTTGTCCTGCGTAATGAGTTCCCAGTTTTTTGCATACAGGGCGAGCTTTCCTCCTAAGGGAGCAGGTAAGTTCAGCAGGGCTTGGAAGGGTTAAGGTTAAGTCATTGTGCCATTTTACCGTGGGGGGGGGGGTGGCTTACTACTCCCTGCTTTGGAAGTGGGATCCCCCCCACTGCTTAGGTCTGTGCGTAGCCTGAGACTGCAGCCTAGGTGGTCTGCAGTTTCTGGGTTTGGACTGAGAAGGCCTGGAAGGGACTGGAAAGTACCAGTTCTTTGAAGGCCAATCTGGGAGGCTGTACTCGTAGGAAATCTTTAACAGTTTGTATAGATTTAGCTTTTTCCTCCATCCTTTTGAGGATGACGTCTGCTTTGTTGCCAAAAAGGTGGTCTTGGTTTAAGGGAGAATCCAGTAATTTAGCTTTAACATATGTCAAGTTTTGTTCCTTAAGCCAAGCGTGCCTTCTAAGTACAGACCCAGTGACAGCAGCCCTGCAAGATGCTTCTAAAGTGTCAAAACCACATTGCAAAGTATGTTTACCAACTTGTTCTGCCGAATGCATTAAATCTTGTAATTCTTTTTGTTCAGCACAGTCAGAAATCAACATAATTTTCTGTTTAAACAGTCCCATAACATGCTGCTGATACTTTAACATATGAAACTGGCAATTTAAAGCCTAAATGGCCAAAGTAGCAGAAGTGTATACTTTCTTACCCCATCTGTCTAAGGCTCTAGAATCTCTATCAGAAGGGGTAGGATTTTTGGCAGCAGTGGCCTTAATGCCTTTAGGTCCTTGAGAAATGGTTTCTGGATCCGCAGAAGGATTCTTGAAGAGGAACTTGTGAGAGTCAGGTACTCTGTAGTACCGGTCAGGTTTTCTGGGAGCTGGAGGTAAAGTGTCTGGGGTAAGGCTGGATTCCAAGAAAGCATCATTTACAATGTCCAGAACAGGGGGGGACAGCTAAAGGCTTGCATTGAGGCAGGAGTAGAAACTCCTTAAGTCTCTTTTTGGACTCAGAGTAAATATGGCTTTCCCAGCAGAAATGCTCCCTAAGAGTATGCAAGGTTTCACTGAAAGAAAGATCTTCTGGAGGGGAGGCAAAGGGAATGTAGCCTGAGACTGCAGCCTAGGTGGTCTGCAGTTTCTGGGTTTGGACTGAGAAGGCCTGGAAGGGACTGGAAAGTACCAGTTCTTTGAAGGCCAATCTGGGAGGCTGTACTCGTAGGAAATCTTTAACAGTTTGTATAGATTTAGCTTTTTCCTCCATCCTTTTGAGGACGACTTCTGATTGGCATGATGATGGCAGAGGGAATTGTTAACCCATACATCACAAGATGGGTTGCAAACTGGCTGAGTGACAGAACCCACAGGGTCAGAGTTGCTGGCGCCATGTCAGACTCAAAGCCTGTCACAAGTGGTGTCCCACAGGGCTCAGTCCTGGGCCCACTCTTGTTTGGCATCTACTTTTCCGAAGTACAAGCAAACACAGGAGGGTTATGGCTGACAAAGTTTGCAGATGACTGCAAACTGGGCGCCATAGTAGAAAAAGTACAGTTTTGTACCTACCATAAATGTAGATGTTCGAGGATCCACATTGCTGCAGTCCTAACCATTGGGTAGTCCGCTGTCCAGTCGGCCCGAATACCAAAGTATATGGCTGACGTCGGTCAAGGCGCATTAGACTGATGTCAGGACGTCAGGGTACTAATGCGCATGACCGACGTCATATCCTCAGTCTTTTCTTGCCCCAGATGTCAGAAGACCCTAAAAAGACAAGGCCCAAACCAAAAAACCAAAAAAAAACCCTGCACCAAACATATATACAATATATACAAATGTACAAGAGTATATCCTAACCCACACCACCACCCCTAAACACAGAGGGGAAGGAGGGAGTAATTGGACTGCAGCAATGTGGATCCTCGAACATCTACATTTATGGTAGGTACAAAACTGTACTATGTTCTTCATTCCACATTGCTGCAGTCCTAACCATTGGGTAGAATCCCAAAGCAGAGTTAAGGGAGGCTGGCAAATCATAAGGAAGCAGGAGCTGTCAACATGCCTTGCAAAATAGCTGTGGCAAAACCAGCCCTAGATTTAGAGTAGAGAGGAAGATGGTAATGCTTAGAGAAAGTATGCACTGAACTCCAAGTAGCTGCCTCCAAAATATCCTTAGTTGCCACCCCTTAGAAATGCTGTTGAAGTGGCAGTAGCCCTAGTGGAATGAGGCCTAATCCCAGCTGGAATCTCCTTGCCATGATGGGAATAACAAAATGAAATGCAAAACCCAATCCACTTAGAAATAGTTTGCTTAGACACAGGCTTGCCCTGAGAACTCAAAGCAAAAGAAACAAACAACTGCTGAGACTGCCTGAAATCCTTAGTCCTGCTTAAATAATAACGCAACTGCCTATGTACATCTAAAGTGTGCAAAATCTTTTCCCCTTATTTTGGGGATCTGCATAGAAAGTAGGCAAATGAATAGTTTGGTTTAAAGCCACACTAGAAACCACCTTAGGCATAAAGGAAGGATTAGTACGTAATGATACCCTATCCTTATGGAAAATCAAAAAGGGCTCTACTGCCATAAGGGCCTGCAACTCAGAAACCCTTCTTGCAGAAGTAATAGCCAACAAAAAGCAGTCTTCCATGACAAGTATTTCAATTCAGCAGTAGCCGCAGGCTCAAAAGGTTGTAGAGTAAGTTTTTCCAACACAAAATTGAGAACCCAAGCAGGAGTAGGAGCTCTACGGGGGTCTTATATTCTTTGCCCCTCTAAGAAACTGCTTGAACAAAGGATGCGAAAACAATGGTGGGTCACAATCATAGTGAGCTGAAATTGCTGCAGCATGAATCTTAATGGAAGAGAAGGACAAACCTTTGTCCAATAACTCAGTAAGATATTGAAGAGCCACACTCAAATTAGGCTCAGAAATCTCCAAATTCTTTGCTGCACTCCAAAATAAAAATCTCTTCCATTTTTCTGCGTACACCTTCCTTGTACTAGGTCTTCTGGCTTCCATAATCACATTTAAAACTTGTTGAGGAAGTTGAGACCTGCTGTGTTTCAGAACAGAATATGCCAGGCTGTTAGATGAAGAGAGTGAAGCTTGACATTGAGCAGGTGACCGTTCTTCTGAGATAACAGATGTGGAATCAAAGGCAAAGGCCATGGAGGCTTCCTTACCAGACTCCTTAGTAGTGGGTACCAGTGTTGCCGAGGCCAATCTGGAGCTATTAAAATCATCCTTGGCTTGTCTTGTCTGACCTTTAGGAGCACCTTTGGAAGAAGAGGCAGAGGTGGAAAGGCATACACATGAAGATTTTTCCAACTGAAAGAAAGAGCATCCACTTTCCAAGCTGTGTGATGAAACCCCTTTGTGCAAAACTTTGGCAGCTGGTGGTTTAGTGGAGAAGCGAACAGATCTATGTCTGGAGTTCCCCATGACACTGTCAATTTCTGAAATACATGAAGATCCAGTTTCCACTCGTGGGGATCCATGATTTGTCTGCTTAACACATCTGCTAAGGAGTTCTGTGCTCCCGGCAGAAACCTTGCCTGTAGAGTTAGTTGCAAGCTGAGCGCAGTTTCCCATAAAATCATTGCTTGCCTGCATAGAGGATAAGAATGTGTTCCCCCTTGTTTGTTGATGTACCACATGACAGTTGTGTTGTCTGTTAGAATCAACACCTGCCCTGGAAAAAGTAACTCCTTGAAAGCCATCAATGCAAACTGGACTGCTAACATCTCCTTCATGTTGATATGTAGATGCTGAAGTCTGGCAGGCCACTTGTCTTGTATCCACTTTCCATTTAGATGAGCTCCCAAGCAACATCTGAGGCATCTGTCGTTAGAATCTGACTTGCCTCTGGCCGGGTCACAGAGAGTCCCTTGTTTAGGTGACATTCCTGAGCCCACCACAAAAATTCCTTTTGAATGCAAGGTATTATTTGAATGACAGTGTCCAAATCCTGGCAGTGCTGTGTCCACAGATTTTTGAGATACCATTGTAGCTTCCTCATATGCAGTTTGGCATTGGGAAGTACCAGAATACAAGATGCCATGAACCCTAAGGCTTGAAGGACTGTCCTTGCAGTCAGCCCGGACTGAAGAGATAGATGATGGAAGTAACTGGAGAGATTCTTTTGTTTGTCCGGGGTTAAAAAGGCCATCTGGGCTGCTGTATTCAGTCTCACACCCAGAAAGCACATGTCTTGAGAGGGTACTAGACTGGACTTTATTTCGTTCACAGAATACCCTAGGCATCTTAGCACTGCTATGACATATTCCAAATGCTGTAGAAGGTCTTTCTTTTCTTGAGCCATAATCAGGCAGTCGTCCAAATAAGGATAGATTTGAATTCCTTTTAGCCTGAAGTAAGCTATCACTGGAGCCAGAACCTTTGTGAATACTCTGGGCAGTAGATAAGCCAAAGGGCAATGCAGAGAACTGATAATGAGAATTTCCAGCTCGAAAACGCAGATACTTTCTGCAACTTAGTCTTATAGGCACATGAAGGTAAGCTTCCTTGAGATCTAAAGTTACCATCCAGTGATCTTTGCCCAGCAGAGGTAAAAGCTGTTGTAACGTCAACATTTTGAACTTGGGAATGTCCAGATAAGTGTTGAGGATAGATAAATCCAAAATTGGTCTCCACGTGTTCCCCTTCTTTGGTACTAGGAACAGGCGAGAATAAAATCCTAGGCCCCTTTCTGGTACAGGGACTGGCTGAATGGCCCCTATTTGGAGTAACAGAGAAATTTGCTTGTGAGCCTCTTTCCTTTGTGGAGGAGGAACGTCTGCCATGCCTTTGAAAGGGGGCAAAGTATGGAAATAAAACCTGTAACCGTGGTGAATGATATCCAAAACCCATCTGTCTTGAGTAATTAAATCCCAATTTTCTTTGAAAAGAGACAGTCTTCCTCCCAAAGGAGCTGCCAGACGAGAATGAACTGGCAGCTGAAAAGGCAGGTCATTGGGTCTGTTTACGAAAGGACTGACCCCTGCCCTCACCAGAAGTCTGAGCAGGAGAACTCCCTGTTCTAGGCCTAAAAGAACCTTGAGCTCTGCCTCTACCACGTCTAGACCTACCCCTAGACTGGGAATCATAAGCAGGATATGTCCATCCCTTAGTAGGCCAATTTCTGCTAAACTTTGGAGGCTGCACCTGCAAAAAATCTTTAACAGTCTGCATAGATTTAGCCTTGTCCTCCATTTTCTTTAAAACTGCTTCCACAGGCGAACCAAACAACACATCAGACTGTAAAGGAGCATCCAAAATCCTTGTCTTAACATGCTCAGCTAAATTCTGATCCCTCAACCAAGCGTGCCTGCGAAGAACAGAACCAGTGGCAGCCACCCTCGAGGAGGCCTGCACAGCATCAAAACCACATTGCAAAGAATGCTTACCCACTTGTTCAGACACATGAACTAAATCCAGCAACTCTTTACACTCAATACCTTCCGCCAGAGCATCCACCTTAGATTTCAATTGTGAAAGGAGATAATTTTGATATTTTAGCATGTGAAACTGACAATTCAACGCCTCATGGCTAAAGTGGAAGAAGTATACACTTTCTTTCCCCATCTATCCAAAGCCCTTGCCTCTTTATCAGAGGGAACAGGATTTTTAACAACCGAGGCCTTAACACCCTTAGGCCCCTGAGAAACAATTTCTGGGTCTGCCCTAGGACTCTTAAAAGATACTTATGAGCTTCAGGCACCCTATAGTACCTATCAGGTTTAACAGGGCAGGAGGCAAAGAATCAGGGTTCAGGGAAGCCTCCGCAAAACATCTTCCACCACATTCAACACAGGAGGTATAGCTAAGGGCCTATGCTGGGGTAAAAACAAAAATTCCCTAAGCCTCTTCCTGGAATCAGAGAAATCTTGGCCTTCCCATTTAAAATGCTCCCTCATGGAATGCAGAGTCTCTGAAAATGAAAAATCCTCAGGAGGAGAAGCTGAAGGAGTGGAATCATCCACATCAGAATCAGAATAATGAGGAAACTCCTGCAAGTCTTCAGCCGAAGACTCAGAAGCCTCTGAACACTGTTCAAAACTCTCAAACTCAGGCTCCACCCTAGGCCTCTTATCAGGAGGGGGCATAGAACCTCTAATCATAGTAATCAAATCCTCTGCCATTTTAAGCATATGTTTCTTAGGCACAGAACCTGAAGTGCTAGGAGAAACCCCCACTGAAGCTAAACTTGGCCTACCTCTCAAAGAAGTCTTGGAAACAGAACGAGAGGCTCTAACTACCTTAGGAAGAGAGGGAAGAACAGTTACCTGAGAAGCCCCCTCAGCCTGGCCTACCTCCTGAGAGGGCACATCCTGTAACAGTAAAGTCTCTGCCTGAGACTCCACAGAAACTCCTGGCAAAACTTCTGGCTCCACTGAGCCTTCTAAAGAACCGACGTCCGGGACTGCTGGTTCTTCAACCCTAGGCTTTGCTGCTTTGTCCTTGCGCTTTTTGGACGAAGCGGGCGTCGGAGCATCCGATGGCATTTTATAATTACAACGCTTCCCAAACACTAACCTGGCACAGTCTAACCTTCTCTTAATAGTGCGTTTGTTAAATCTAGCACAAGAGCGGCATCCAACAACGTCGTGCTCAGGCCCTAAACAAGGTATACACAAAGTATGGTAATCCCTATGCGGTATCTGTTTCCCACAAGAAATACAGTTATTCACTTTTTCTGACATCCGGTTAAATACTGAGGCAAGAAAAAACCAAAATGTTCCCCAACGGGGTACTTAGCCAACTTTGATTCGGTCTGAAACTCCGACTTCAGAAAATTTCAGAACGCCAACCTGCACTCGCAAAACTGCTTCTGCATCGGACCATGCGGCAAAAAAGACTGAGGATATGACGTCGGTCATGCGCATTAGTACCCTGACGTCCTGACATCAGTCTAATGCGCCTTGACCGACGTCAGCCATATACTTTGGTATTCGGGCCGACTGGACAGCGGACTACCCAATGGTTAGGACTGCAGCAATGTGGAATGAAGAACATCACATCTGACACAGATATCCTTCAGAAGGGTCTCACAGAAACGGATAACTGGTGCCAGAGCCACGGCCTAAAGTTAAATGCCAAAAAATGCATAGTCATACCCTTCGGGAAAAACAAGGTTACCCCTAGCTACCAAATAGGTGGCAATCCACTGAGCACAGAAGAAGTTATCAGGGACCTGGGGACCCAGGTTGATAGTAGTCTGTCATTCGACACCCATGTAGCTAAAGTAGTTAGGAAGACCTTCTACATTGCCCACCTTATCATGAAGGGATTCTCATCTAGATCAAGGGAGGTCATAGTCTCCCTTTACTCATCACTCATCAGACCAATGATTGAGTACAATGCCCCATTCGAATGTATCTGACCCGACACTTGCAGCAGCTGGAGAGGCCACAAAAGTTCCTCACCAAAAGGATAAAGGGTCTCAAAATCTGTCCTATGCTGCCCGACTGAAAGAACTCCAGCTCTATTCAGTCGCCACCGCTTGCTCAGAGGTGACCTTTGCCTAACATACAAGGCCATGTCAAACCCAGATTTGATGAATATGCTTCACCTCAAAAATCTAGATCCATCAGAGCCACAAGGGCGGAGACTTAAACCTCGACACGGCTATTAATAGGACGTGCTGGAGGGATAGATTCATCACCCAAAGACTCCCTATGCTGTGGAACAAAATCCCGGTACATGTGAGGCAGAGCACCTCGCTGGCCTTGTTCAAGAGAAATCTTGACCAATGGATGGGAGATCGCAGATATACCCCAGGGATTACCTCAGTGTCACTGCTCGACAGAGGCACAGCAAAGTAATGGGTATAGTTCCCCATACTAAAGGGGTGGCGTAAGCCACAAAACGATGGGCTAGGCTTGTAAATGCCCTCGGGCAGATAGCCTAGTATGAACCTATGAACCTATGAACCTATGGAATCCTCTGCATCAGAATCCTCATAAGAAGATAAGGGCAAATCCAGGTAATCAGAAGGAGCAGAAATATCAGATTCCTGATCAGAAGAATCAGAAAGAAATTCAGTTCTAGATCTCTTAGAGGGGGAAGGCTGGCTTCCCCTAATTAAGGTAACAAAGTCTTCAGCTGTTCTAAGCATTTGTTTTTGAGGCCTATGGGCCTGAACATGAGGTTTTGTCATCAGTTTTTCAGGCGTTGTGCGAGTTTTAGGCCTGAGAGATTGGGAACTTCTGGAAGGAAATGAAGGCGTCTGTTTAATACGAATGTCTGTAGGCCTGAATACACCCTCAGAAGCCAGTGCCTGTACAGCGGCTCCAGACCCATCCAAGGTAGCATCAGACCATAGTCGAAGTAGCATCTCGTGGCACACCGGACTCCGAATGGGTCTCAGTAGAGGCCTGCGAATCTGAAGTAGCAGGTTATCAGGGGCTGCGAAAGCACCTCACTGAGTACCGGCGAACTGGTGACTAGCTTAATGGAAGCATCGTCGGCAGCTTTGGACCTATGCGGTCTGTCTCTGTCTTTATGTTTTTTCGGAATGTTGGCAGTCGGATGGCTTACCAAAACCATTTCTGGATAATTAAACAGAGTACCAAAATAGTTAGATGCGAAAATGAACCGGCGACAAATAGTACAAGGATTGAATAAGGCACAAAACCGACAGCTGCATGTTTTATACCCCTGACGACCTGATGTCATGGAAGAAGATACAGCATCCGATGCAGAAATCTGAAGACTCTGGTATTCAGGCTGGTTGAGGGCTACCTGCAGGCAGATAACCCAAATGTGATGACTGCAACAGTGAAACACGAAGAACATACTGCTCAGACAAGCTCCACGTGGGTTTACAGAGTGGTCCTAGCAGCAAGGAACTCGAAAAAGCGACTACCTTTTGGATTTAAGTATCTTTGCTTTTTTTTCACTGAAAATAGCTTCTGCTGCTTACTTTGAACTAGCCTGAACTGTTTTTTTACTGATTACTGCATTTATTTTAAAATCTGCACTTAAAGTTACATTTAGTCGAATTTAGTCGAAAGTTTGCTTGTTTGTTTAATTGAACTGTGGAGGCTGCCCACTAAAGTGTGCTAGCCTGTGTAACTAATTTATCACTGTCTCTGCATTTTCTGTGTATTTCTGCAAAAAAAAAAAAACAAAAAATATTCCTTGTTTTCCCACCTTTCTCGACTAGTTTAGACCAGTATACAGGCATTGCTGTATTCTGGGCTGTGGTGTAGTTCCTGTGTTGTCCATTACCTTACTTGGATAGAAGGAAGTTTCTTTGCTCACCAGTGGGAGTGGGGAGCCTTGAGCAGCCTACCTGTCCTTGGGGGAAGTGACCTCAGCACAAGAAGCTGTTAGTAATTGGTTGTTTGGGACCATTCCTAGCTCTTTTGTAGTTCACTGCTTAAAATCCGCGTTTGCACGGCTTTGCGCGGTCGTGCACATGATTAAACTTTTTCTGGCTCCGCCAAGTCTGCTCTTTAATTTTTCCCTTAGAACTGTTCTACTTGCAATCTAAACAGCCTATACTCTATCTGAAAAGCTCAGCACTTGCTCCTAAAGCATTTGTATACAGGTAAAGCACTCTTAAACAAACAAAAGTACTTAATTCACTTAAATTCTGTGGAGTACCCATTTCCCTATAGGTCCTTTCTGACTCAGTTACACAGCAATCTTTTTCACTATTTCTAGCATGTCGAAGGGTCAGTTGCTGGCGTCCTCTCCTGTTCAGCTGGTAAATCTGGGAATCTTGAGGCAATGTTACAATTGCCTCATGTACACAGACAACCCTCTCCTCCTCCCAACAAATACAAATATATGCGAGAGATGCAACTATATACCCAAACTGGAGGCTGAGCTCTCTCAATTCAGTACTGGCAAGACCAGTCAGGAGGAGAAGGTAACCACGCACACCACAAACCCAGTCTCACATAGAACTATCACAACTGCAAACCAAACACATACACACACACAAAAACATACTCGGAGGCGCTGATTAAAAATCTACCAAAACAACAGAGGCCTCCAAAGCAGACACCCAAGCAACCACCACCTCAAGACATAGCACATGCAATACATAGTTCACAAAGTCAGTGTGCTAAACAGTCACAGCCCTTAAGGCCAAACAACATGCCAGACACACTTGTAATAGGTGACTCCATAGTCAGGCACATTGACGTCCCGCTCACCAGACTGAACAAGGAGAGTGTCACAGTAAGCTGCCTGTCGGGAGCTAGACTCCACCACATAACACAAGCACTCAGGTCACTCCACAGCAAGTACAAATATGACTCAGTCATTGTACATGCCGGTGTGAACGACCTGAGACGTACCTCCCTGGACTACATGAAAAGAGACATAGAGGAGCTCTCTGATTATGTAGCCCAGGCCGGTATGACCCTGACCCTGAGCAGCATCTTACCCTCACCAAGAATGATGCCACAGTAAAAAGACAAAATGATCGGTTTTAATAACTGGCTTAATTACTGGTGTCATTCTAAGGGGATCCAGTGTCTGTCTGCTTGGGATGACATGCTTGACAAGCCACGCTGCTTCGCAAGGGATGGCTTGCACCTGTCACCCCTGGGCTTCCATATATTGGCCAAGGCTCTTGCCACCCCCATAGTGCCTTTTTTAGGCAAGGATCAAATGACAAACCTACCTCCCTAGAAAACACAAGTGGAAAAAAACTAAGGGTAATGCTGCTCAATGCCAGAAGTCTAAACCTCAAGATGCACGCCCTCGAAGCCCTCCTCAGTATGGAGAACATCGATGTCTGTGCAGTGACTGAAACCTGGTTCAAGGCTCCTGAGAGCACCCCAGCACTATCAGGTTTTACCTCATATCATGTTCTGGCCCCAAAACATGGACCGAACCACAAAAGGATGGGGAGTATCCATTTTCATCAAAGATACCCACACCTCCAGGTTAGTGGCAACGCACGAAGCATCGGAGACTATCCAGGTGCAACTAACCATAGGCAAAACTGCCTTACAGTTTGTAGCATGCTACAGACCACCCTCTCAAACTCAGGAACCCCACACAGCCTTCCTGAAGACACTGGAGAGTATGAATGTCTCTCCAAATACCATCATTTTGGGAGACTTCAACTACCCAAACATAGACTGGGAACATTACTCAAGCCCAAACACCCTAGCCCAAAGGTTCCTAGAATTCATAAACTCAAATGCAATGGAACAACTAGTCACCATTCCCACAAGAGGAGACAATATACTAGAACTGATCATCACAAACATGGGGACAAAATGCTCCACACCGGAAGTACATCCCTCTTTGGTAAGATCAGACCATAAATTAATCTCACTGGAAATCCACATCCCGCCCCCACCCCCTGCACAAAAGACCACAGTGAAGAACTTCTCAAAAGCAAACTTCACACTTCTTAAGACTGAAGTGCTATCTTTCAAGGCCCCTGGGCCAGTGGAAGCCACAACCCACACTGCTGAATCTTTTGCAAATGCCTTCTATGGGCACCTTCAAGATTGCATGGATCATGCAATCCCAAATAAAACCAAGACCCATTCCCCCAAAGGCAGGCGCCCGGTCTGGTGGACCCCAGCCATAAACAAACTTTACAACAGGAGGAGGAAGCTACTACATGACAGAGCAAAATCCCTAAAAGGGAAGGCATCTCTGATCAGTACTAGCAAAAAACTATGATCACTCATAAAATCATCCAAGGCCAACTCTGAGAGAAAAATCGCAAAAGACACAAAAGACAATCACAAGGCTTTCTTTAGCTATGTTAGAAACCTGGGTGGAAACTCCCAGATATGCTCAGAGTTAGTCCAAAATGACACAAAATACACTGAACCCACTGACATTGCCAACATTCTGGCAGACAGGTTCAGTGCAAATTCCAAAAGGAGAAATAACTATCCCAGCAGAGTGTAGCCTCCCTAACATCTCAGATGCCCAGGTGAGAGCCGCCCTCTCTAAAGCTAAAAACACAGCATCAATGGGACCGGATGGTGTCCCGGGCTGTGTGCTACATGAACTCCAAGAGGAACTAAACCCACACATAAGGCTGGTGTTTAATCTTAGCCTTACTACAGGATACGTACCCAAAGAGTGGCGTACGGCAACAGTGGTCCCACTTCACAAAGGCGGTGCTTCTACGGACCCTGGAAATTACCGCCCCATAAGCTTGACGAGCCTGGTCTGCAAAGCTATGGAGAGGATCATTATGGAACTCATAAACAAAGACATTGGGGACCTACAGACATTGGATCCTACCCAATTTGGCTTTGTCAAGGGCAGATCCTGCCTTTTGAACTTGGTCGACTTTTTTGAAACAGTCACTAAAGCCATTGATGAGGGCAAGGCAGTTCACACAGCCTACCTTGACCTTGCAAAAGCCTTTGACACAATACCCCACTCGGGCATCATAGATAAACTCACCAGCTTAAATGTAAACCATATGTCACAAGATGGGTTGCAAACTGGCTCAAGGACAGAACCCACAGGGTCAGAGTTGTCGGAGCTATGTCAGACTCTAAGCCAGTCACAAGCGGTGTCCCACAGGGCTCAGTCCTGGGACCCCTCTTGTTCGGCATATATTTTTCCGAGGTACAGGCAAACATAGGAGGATTGTGGCTGACAAAGTTCGCAGATGACTGCAAACTGGGCGCCATAATTGATACTCCAGCGGACACAAACATCCTTCAGAGAGGCCTCATAGAAACGGATAATTGGTGCCAGAGCCATGGTCTTAAGCTGAACGCCAAAAAATGTATAGTCATACCCTTTGGGAAAAACAAGGTACCGACAAATTACCACATAGGCGGTAATCCATTAAGTACGGAAGAGGTAATCAGGGACCTAGG